>NC_066513.1:25978667-26158667 GCF_024679095.1 Eriocheir sinensis
ACTTGAAATATCGCCTATTTTTTCTGCAAAGTCCGAGAATGCCCCCCGAAAAGTCGTGCTAATGGTCTTCTTACATATGGGGGAAAGAAAGGGACAGACTACCAACGATTTCTTAGATTCTGCGCGTGCTTTTGTCACCTTCGGGCTTGAGATAACGCCTAATTTTTTTCTGCAAAGTCCGAGAATGCCCCCAGAAAAGTCGTGCTAAGGTTTGCTTTTACTTCTGGAGGAAAGAAAGGGACAGACTACCAACGATTTCTTAGTTTCAGCGGGTGCTTTTGTCACCTTCGGGCTTGAGATATCGCCTATTTTTTCTACAAGGTCCAAAAATGTTCCCGGAAAAGCCACGCAATGTCGTTTTTCTTATTATTCTGAAAATTGAAGGAAAGAGAGACGCACACAATATCTCGACCACCAGCGACTCCTTACTTCTCTGCGCGTGCTTTTTTAACCTCGGACTTGAAATATCGCCTAATTTTTCTACATGGTCCAAGAATGTTCCCAAAAAAGCCACTCAGATGTTATTTTTCTTATTCTTCTAAAACCTGGAAGAGAGCACACGCTAGCGGCAATACCTTACTTTTCTGCGCGTGTTGTTATCACCTTCGGGCTGGAAATATCGCCTAATTTTTCTACAAGGCCCGAGAATGTTCCCAGAAAAGCCACGCAGATGTCATTTTTCTTACTGTCCTAAAATTGGAGGAAAGAAAAAGACACACCAACGTACAGCTTAGCAACGAATCCTTACTCTTTTGCGCATCCTGTTGTTACCTTGGAAGCTTGAAATATCGTCTAATTTTCCTACAAGGTCCGTGAGTGTTGCGAGAAAAGCCACGGCAGTTTTTTTTTTTCGCATTCCTGGAAACTTCGAAGGAAAGAAAGGGACACACTAACATATAAACTAGTAACAATTCTTTAGTATTTTGCGTTTGTTGATATCTTGAGGCTTGAAATATCCCTTAATTTTTCTGCAAGGGCCGTGAACACTGCGAGATAAGCCACGACAATGATTTTTCGCATTCCTGGAAACATCGGAGGAAAGAAAGAGTGAGGAAAGCGATTTTTTAAGGATGGAAACTGCATGCGCTTGCCTCGGTGGTGCTGCAGAGGAGAGGAAGATTGCAAGGCCAGACGGACAGATGGCGAGGGTGAAGTGATTTTTAATGAAGTGAACGAGTAAAATATCACGGCGCGGGAGAGGAATCAAGTCCGGGAAGCAATAAAGGTAAGGAAAAATGCAGGTGGGGAATGCCGTAAGGTTGGAATCTGCAGTTTTTTTTCTTCCCAGGTGTCGCATTGCTCGCATTTTTCCCATTTCCATTTTCTCCATTTTTTTTCTTTTTTGTTTTAGTTTCATTGGTGGTTTGTGGGAGTTAACAAATGGCTTTTACTTACCTTGTGCTTCATTGTAATTCTTTTTTTTCTAATTGTTTTACTTTCTGTACCTTAATTTACATTGGTCATTGTTTTACTAATGCCGTATAATTAAACAGTTAATTCTTGCATTCGATCAACCATTCTTCTGTTTCCTTCTATTCCCTTCCTTCTGTTTCCTCCTTTTCTTCCTTATCTATCTCTCTTTCCCTCCACCATGAATGCCTTCCACATTTAATTTATCTTTTGACTTTTCCGTGTGGCTTTTTTTCTTATTTAGTTTTCCATCCTTTTTCGCACTTTTCGTTCCTCCCTTCCTCCTCTTCTTCATTTCAAGGTATTTACTAGTTCTTCGATAAATTATACTTTCTCTGTAGCCCATTTTACGCCTTATCTTACATTGCAGCCAACCGGACAGTCTTGGTTAGCGTTCCCTGCTGCATGACTTCAAAACCTGCACAGTGTAAAACGTTGGAAAAGGAAAACAAAAGGAAAGACCACTACAAGCCGCTGCTGTTGGTTAGCCTTCCCTGATGCCCGACTTCGAAGCCTGCACAGTGTCTGGCATAGGAGAAAGAAAAGAAGAAGAAGGAATTAGGCGCGTGGCGAACTAGAGAACGGGAAGGCGAGGTGAAGCCAAGGAGGGGTGTGAAATAGAAGATCAAAGAGAGGTCTTGAAACCTTAATCTCAGGTATGGAAGCTCAGCGTTCTTAATTACAACGCCAGGTGCTTCCCTTTCTCTCATCCATCCAGTTAAGGAGTACCTCGACCCCTCCTCTTCCTCCTCATTCCTTCGCCTTTTTCTCTCTTCTCTCCTTCTTTGGGTAATCTTAATTCAAATCTTAATTCCTGGTCTCTCAAATACATTACTCTTCAGACACTCCCTTCCTTTCCCTCTCCTTCTTCCCTTTTCCCTCCTCCATTTCTTCATTTTTCCTCCATCCATCTTCGCCTGGTTAAGTCCTTTCCTTCCTCTCTTTGATTCCCTTCCCTTCCTCATGGTTTCAGTCCCCAGTTTTTAGCTCCTCTAGCTCTTCCTTCCTTCCCTCCTTCCTTCTTTCCTTCGTTATTCATCTTTCCTTCCCTCCTCCATGAATGCCTTCCAAGTTCCATTTATCTTTTGACTCTCCTCCTCCTCCTCCTCCTCCTCCTCCTCCTCCTCCTCTTTCCCGAGTTCCTTTTTTGTCTTATTTTGTTTTTCCTTTTTCACGCGTTACGTCCTTCCTTTCCTCCTTCCCTCCCTTCCTTCCCTTCCTTCCTTCCTCCCTGCTTGTGATACACCCTGTCGACGCTCCCTTAACCCCGGTACAATTCCTCCTCCTCCTCCTCCTCCTCCTGTTCCTCTTCCTCCTCTTCCTAGTCCACCTTTCCTCTGGGAGCTCTTATCCAAACACCGTTTCTGACAGTTTCATCTCGCTATTCCCCACCTTTAGATCTCTCTCTCTCTCTCTCTCTCTCTCTCTCTCTCTCTCTCTCTCTCTCTCTCTCTCTCTCTCTCTCTCTCTCTCTCTCTCTCTCTCTCTCTCTCTCTCTCTCTCTCTCTCTCTCTCTCTCTCTCTTCTTTGTTCTCTCTGCTTTGATTATCGTATCTCTCATGTGGTATAAATTTTTCCTCCCTTCTCTCTCTCTTTTTCTCCCCTGTTACCTTTTTTCCCCTCCTTCTTTCTTCCTCTCGTTCTTTCTTTCCGCTCCATCGTTATTTATTCCCTCCCCTTCTTTTGATCAGTCGCTTATCTTCTTCCTTAATTTTTACCTCATCTCTTCTTTACGTCTCATATTTCTCCCTACGCGATCCTACCGTCACTCTTATTATGGTGTTCTTCTTTTAACTCTTTCGCTTCTCTTCTTCCTCCTTTCCATTGTTGTACTCGTTTCGTCTTACCTTTCCTTTCTTTTCTTCTTTTTCCAGCTATATCTTTTCATTTCTTCCTTTCTTTTACTTCATTTTTTGCATCTCACATTTCTACCTCCTTTTTTGGTGTTCTTATATTCCTTTTTCTCTTTTTTCCTTCATTGTTTTACTCGCCTCGCCTTCCTCTTCCCTTCGATCCTTCTTTTTCCAGGCATATGTTTTCCATTCTTTCTTTCTTTCTTTTACTTAATTTTTTGCATCTCACATTTCTACCTCCTTTTTTGGTATTCTTATTTTCCTCTTTCTCTTTTTTCCTTCATTGCTTTACTCGTTTTCCTCTTCCCTTCGATCCTTCTTTTTCCAGGCATATTTTTTTCCATTCTTCCTTTCTTTCTTTTACTTAATTTTTTGCATCTCACATTTCTACCTCCTTTTTTGGTGTTCTTATTTTCCTCTTTCTCTTTTTTCCTTCATTGTTTTACTCGTCTCGTCTTCCTCTTCCCTTCGATCCTTCTTTTTCCAGGCATATGTTTTCCATTCTTTCTTTCTTTTACTTCATTTTTTGCATCTCACATTTCTACCTCCTTTTTGGTGTTCTTTTTTTCCTCTTTCTCTTTTTTCCTTCATTGTTTTACTCGTCTCGTCTTCCTCTTCCCTTCATTCATTCTTTTTACAGTCCTTTATTTCACTGCTCCTCTTACTTGATCGTTTTTCTTATCATATTTCCACCTATGTAATGTTATCCTCCTTTTTTGGTGTTCTTATTTTTCCCTTTCTCTTTTTCTCTTCCTCGTTGTAAAATACTCCGTTCGTCTTTCCCTTTCTCCCTTTAATTCTTCCTTTATTAACTTTTTATTCCACTTAATTTTCTTCTTTTTGCTTTTCTCTATTATGGCCTTCTCTTTTTATCTTTCTCTTCCTCCTCATTCTTGTATTCCCTTCGTCTTGCTTCAACCCTCTCCACTTATTTTTCCAGTCATTTAGTCCACTCTTCCATTCTTCTACTTCATCTCCTGCAATCTTAACCTCCTCTGTTTGTGTTCTTTTCCTTTTCCCATTCTTTTATTCGCGTCGTCTTTGCCCTTTCCTTCTTCCCCTTCTACTTTTTTCCGAGCTCTTTATTTCACTTTCTTTTGTTTTCTTCTTCCTTTCCTTCGGGACATTCCAAGGATCAGCTTTCAGAGTTTAGATTTTCATTTGACACCCGAAGTCTCGTGTTCCCTGTCGTTGATCGTCACTTGACCTTCCTCCCTTCCCTCCTTATTTGTCTCATGCCGTTGTCCGTGTTAAGTTTGCTCGATTTTGTTTTTATTTGTTTTTATGTGATTGTTCCTCTCTCTCTCTCTCTCTCTCTCTCTCTCTCTCTCTCTCTCTCTCTCTCTCTCTCTCTCTCTCTCTCTCTCTCTCTCTCTCTCTCTCTCTCTCTCTCTCTCTCTCTCTCTCTCTCTCTCTCTCTCTCTCTCATTCTCGTGTGTGGTTTTTATGCATATTTTTTCTCGCTGTACTTTTTTTTTTTTTTTAGCAATGTAGGTTATGGTATCGTGTTGTTTTTTTGCGTGGCTGTTGTTGTATAATTCACTTTGCAAAACAGCGAGGCTTTTCCTGCGCCCTTTTTGCTGTTACAGTTAATAGGTTTAGTTGAAATAGCACGGATTGATGTGTTCGTGTGTGTGTGTGTGTGTGTGTGTGTGTGTGTGAGAGAGAGAGAGAGTATTTTTCTCTAAACATATATGAAATGGCACGTCTTTTTTTATTTATCGTTTTTTTTCATGTTTGTTATTTTTTTTCATTTTTGTTTCTCTTTATAAGTATCAGAGTGTCATTTTTATCCTTTTTGTTTTGATGTGTCTCTTTATTCTTTTATTTGTATCTCTGTTTTTATTAATTTACTTCTATTTATGTTTTTATTATATTTTATCTGCTTTTTCTTCTTGTATTTCTATCTCTGTTTATATTCTTTTTTTATTTATATCTCGTTTATTTTCCTGTATTTTCATCTGTTTTATTTTATTTATTTCCATCTCTATTTTTATTCCTGTTATTTATATATGTACTTATAAATGTATTTCTACCTATTTATTATTTTATTTCTCTCTCTCTTTATTCCTGTATTTCCATCTCTGTTTTATTTAATTTCTGGTCGCCATGGCTGAAAGATTTAAGCCAACATTTATTATACATGCTATAGCTGTGCCTGTGTTCAAATATTAAAAAGACAGTTATTTCGTGCCATCATAAAAATACAGAAATCCTCCCAGCCTAGTTTTCGTTTTATATATACGAGTAGAAATAATCATAACAACCCTTTTCTCTTCAGCTTTAATTATTTACAACGTTTTTTTCTGTTTTCATAATATATTTCACTTCTCTCTATTTTTTTTGTTTTGTTATTTTTCCTCATTTATGTTCAAGCTTTTTTTGTGTTTCCTTTTCTTCTTATTTTTCTCATTCTCTTTTCACTAGGGAAATTTTATCTGTTTGTTTTCTTTTCTGGTTTCACACAATATTTTACCTCTATATATTTTAATGCTCTATATTTTCTCTTATTTTCATGCTGTTTTTGTTATTTCTCCTTTTTCTTTTCATTTTTTTCCTCCACTTTTCACAAGGGAAATTTCATGTATTTATTCTTGTTCTAGTTGCACAAAATATTTCGCCTCTCTATTTTTAAAGATCTATTTTTTCCCTTTTAATTACAAGCTTTTTTGTGTTGTTTACTCCTTTTCGTATTTTTCTTCTCCTCCGTTGTCTAGGAAACAACATAAAAAAGCAGCGGGTGATGAACAGAAAATATACAAAAGTTTTCCGTTCACTGCATTTTAATTTCGTTCGTGTGTTTTTTCTACGTAACTTTTGCTTCGTGATTATAAAGCGGAGTATGTATATAACTTTTCTATTCCACGGTGATTAGTTTTAGCATTTTCGTTTGCATTTCTTTGTTCATCGAGTTTATCTTATCTTTCTCTTTTTTTCTTCTCTCTTCTTTTTTTAGTCTACAAACACAAATTTCACGCTTTTTTCTTACCTTTCAAACCCCCATCTAGTCTCTCTCTTTCTCTCTTTGTCTCTGTCTCTCTGTCTTTCTATCGTCCTTTATAGTCTTCAAACACTAATTTCAAGTCCTTTTCCCTTTCTAACCTTCACCTCAGGCCAACCGGAGAAGTATTTCATCTCTTTATGTCTAATGTACAATCACAGGCATTCCATTCTCTTCTCTATCTCTCACGAGCAGACGCTGAATGAAACTTACCTCCCCTGTTTGTTTGTTTTTCCTCTCGCACTCTGACCCAAACTCTTTCAGTGGGAACATCACGACACCTCTTGAGCTAAATTGTCTGTCCTCTCGCTTTGTTTCAAGAAGCCTTTGACTCCTGTGTTTGTGTGTGTGTGTGTGTGTGTGTGTGTGTGTGTGTGTGTGTGTGTGTGTGTGTGTGTGTGTGTGTGTGTGTGTGTTTGTATGTTGGAGAAACGTTTAATGGAGCATTTGGTGTGGGTGAGGTCCTCGCTTAGATGTTTTGGACACACACACACACACACACACACGAACACACAGACAGCCCACCAGTGCACGTGAATTCGGGGAAAAAAATGTATTTCTCTATATATGGAAAAGTCGATGTCCCTTTCATTTTTTTATATTTTTTCTCTTTTATCCCGGCTCTGTTTCGTCTCCATTCCTTTGTTTTCCATTCAGCATTTTTCCTTCCTCCGTGTATTTCTGTTTTCCTCTTCATTTCGTCCCTGGTCTTCGAAGCTGAAATAATCCCTGGGTCTGTTCTGCGTAATTTGTTTTTATTCTCTCTGTCTCTGTTTGTCTACCTGCCTGTCTGTCTGTTTTTTCTGTCGATCTGTCTGTCCAACTGTCTGTCTGTCTATCAATGTCGTCCCATTTATCTCTGTGTATCTCCTTTTTTCTGATTTTCTGTTTGTGGCGGTTTGTCTTTTTTAGTCTGTAATTGTCTGTCGGTCTGTCTGTCTGTCTGCTAGTCGGTCTGTCTGTCTGTATGTCTGTATGTATGTCTCTGTGTCTTTCCCAGTAACTTCCTTTCCTAGACTCACGTGCAATATTTCCTTTTCCTATCTCATTTTGTGTCTTAGCCCTTGGAAATAATACTTGGAAAATTCCTTCAGAAACACGTTTTTGAAATACACCCAAGAAACACATGGAATACCCGGCAGAGTCTTGTGTTGCGGACTTGTATTGATTTTAATGTTCCTTGTTAGTGTGTTTTTATCGTCTGTTTTCTGAGGGTTGTTTTTCTGTGTGGTTTCTGTGTGCGCTGGTGTGTGTGTGTGTGTGTGTGTGTGTGTGTGTGTGTTGGTGTGTGTGCCGTTCATTATTTTCTTATTATTTTTCTGTCTATCCGAAACTTGGAAACGTGTTGCTTTATGCTGTGATTTTCTCTTCTTCTTGAGTTATGTTGATTTTCATTTGTTTTCGAGCTCACCGATGTTATTAATTTCTTTATTTTCTATAATCAATAAAAAAGCAATTTCCCTCCCTAAAAAATACACAGAGAGGGAAAGGAAATACGAAATCCTCATTGTATGCATTTGAATTCCACGATGACTACACCAACTAATATTTATTTTATGGGTATTATGTATTTTGCATATATCAACAGTTACAGGGAAGAGACTAATAGACAGATAGACACATAGATAGACAGATAGAGAGAAAAGAAGAAGAAAAGAAAAGAAAAAGAAAGAAAAGAAGAAGAAGAAGAAGAATCAAAAGAAGAAGAAAGAGAAGAAATAATTAATCTAGAGGGATAGAAAAAAAAAAGAGGAAAAAACAACGCACATCTTCATAATGCGTCCTCATTCAGACGGAAGCCTCATTAGCCTAAAATTAATGAAAGAATAACAAGGGGGTGAATGAGGCCCGTAATTGCACGCTTAAACAACACGTGCGATGAGTGATAATTGAAGAATAATTTGTCGCGTGGCACCTGTCCGTCCATTACAGGTATTCATTTACGGTAGGGAGAGTGAGAGGGCTAGAGTGAAAGTTAGAATGAGAGAGAGAGAGAGAGAGAGAGAGAGAGAGAGAGACTTACAGATATTAAGGCTATGGTAAAGTTGTCGTAAAATAAAATAAAGTTAGAAAATGAAATTGGGAGAAAAATGTGAGAAAAAATATAACGATTCTCCCATTTTTATATCGACGTTATCTAAAAATTTCACTCTAGAGAAATATAGAAGGAATTAAGGAAGGAAGGAATGGAGAAAGGAAGGAAGGAAGGAAGGAAGGAAGGAAGGAAGTAATAAATTTTGGAGGAAAGGAAGGGAGGCAGGAATATAAGGACAACTTTCAGAGAGGAAAAATTGACGTCTCGATCGGAGGAAAGAAAATAAGGTAGAGAAAAATGCGAGGATGATGTTGCAGAAAATGAGGTTATGAAAATAAAGCGAATATTGGAAAAGTAGGTTAAGGAAGAGAGAGAGAGAGAGAGAGAGTAATGCATATCCTGCACTCAACTGTTACCACTGAGTTTTTAGATCCATTGGACACGCCCATAAACATCTCTCTCTCTCTCTCTCTCTCTCTCTCTCTCTCTCTCTCTCTCTCTCTCTCTCTCTCTCTCTCTCTCTCTCTCAATCTATCTCTATCCCTCAGTACATTTCTTTCTACTCACCTGACGCGTACTAATCAGGTCTCCCTCCCTCTTGTCCCCCTCACCTTCCCATTAATCCTCCTCTCCTATCATCATTACTTTCCCTGTCCTCCTCCTCCTCCTCTTCCTCTTCTTGCCCCTTCACCTCCTCCTCAACCTCCGTTCTTCTTCCATACATCCTTCCCTTTCGCTGCTTATCAGGAAAACTTCTGAAATTTATCGTCTAATATATTAAGATTAAAAACTCTCCCTCTCTCTCTCTCTCTCGCTTCCCTCTCTCTCGCTTCCCTCTCTTCTTCCTCATCCTCTGTATCCCTCGACTTCGAAGCGCAAAATGTCCAGGATTAAATCTGAACTGTTCACTACGAGTCTTTCTGTTCGTAATAGTAATAGTGGTGAATGATGCTGTTTTTTTAGGGTCCTGTTTCCTTTTTCGGTATTATTTGAGCCTTTTCCATTGTTTTGGTTCTCTCTCTTCCGCGCGTGTGTGTTTCAAAAAAGTGTTATTACCACACGAAGTACCCACCTCGTCCCTCCCGCAGCGGTGTTGGTGGTTTTGAAATATTCGTTGCTACACTGTTTTAGTACTGCGGATTGGGGGTATGCTGCTGCTGTTTGTGTTTTAAAAGGTATATGAATGCCGCCGTGTTTTGCCCGGATTTGATTTTTAGATGGGCTGGTGAAACTAGATAGTGAAATGGAAATAGGAGTAGAAATATAGAAATCAGATAGAAATGAAATAGGAAAGGTATAGAAATGAGATGTAAAATATTAAAATGAGATACACATAAGATAGATATTAGATAGAAAAGAGATACTGGATATAAAAAGGAAATAAAGATATAAAAATAAAAAAGAAGATACAGAAATAACATAGAAATAGAAATGATATATAAATAGACATACAACAGAAGCGTTAATTGTACACCTGAAAACACTAACTAATTGGATTTTTAGAACTTGTGGAAACATTTATCAGGCTGACCTCATTCCTCTTGTTATTATTGTGTTAAAAATCATGATAAAAACGAACTGAACATATAACAGATAGGCAGAAAGGAACACATATACACCTAAATTAATTGAACTGTAGGAAGCGTGCGGAAAGGTTACCTGTATATTGAGTAGCGCGTCGTGTACTGGTGTGCGGGACGGGGCGACGGTATCAAATTAATGGGGTTGAACGGTCTCGAGTCCTAATGTGTGTGTGTGTACCTGAGCTTCCCTGGCATGATGGGGCAGGTAAATGTGGTAAGGAAATGGTGTCTTGCTAATGAGTTTACGTGTGTGTGTCTGTGTGTGTATTGGGGGGGGGGTGCTTGTTTTTCATTTGTTTGTTTATGTATTTGCTTTCTGTTTGTGTTTATGTGTGAGGAAGAGTGAGTGAGGGCTTGTCTGGTATCTCACTAATGAGTTTTCGTTAATGTGTTTGTTTGTATGTTTGTTTGTGTTTGGGTGAGTTTTGCTTGCTGTTTCTGTTTGTGAGAGAGAGTGATTGAATGTGCGTGCGTGTGTGCGTCCAAAAATATGTATAATGGTTTACGTTATATCCTTTATATTTTATCTTTCCTCTCTTATAATCATTTCTATTTGTTTATTTTACCCTCTGCCTCATAACTATTATAATTTTCGTTTTACCTAATGCATTTCCCTCGTACGCATCTCTTCCCTTTAATAACCTCTACAATGCATTATATTTTTCCCTCATAATTATTGAAATTTGTTCCCTCTATCTTCTGCTTCAAAATTATTATCATTATCATTGTTTTACCTTATGCATTTCTCCCCGTACTTGTCCCTTCCCTTTAACAAACAACCTCCACGACCTGTCTATATATCTAGTCTTCTGCATATTATTTTCCTTGCCGTGGACCTAACAACACCCTTACGTAATGACCGCACCTCACCCGCCTCGCAGCAAGGGGAGGAAAGTGTTTTTTCGTCGTGTACCCGCCGGAGAAAAAGTATCCAACAAGCTCCGCTAATTGGGAACCTTACCTGCCGGGGCAAAAAGATCATTTAATATTTACTCAGGCGCCGTGTGCATCTTGATACCTTTCCTTTATCTTTCATGTATATCAGGGGTCATTTATTTTGCTTTATTTATCTGTTTTCGCTCAAGAACAGATTACTCACACACACACACACACACACACACACACACACACACACACACACACACACACACACACACACACACACACACACACACACATTCACAGATTAGCTCAATTCATCCGTGGACGTTGTTGATTGAACTGTAAACTCCACATTGCTGGCTCTCACACCGCCATGACGAGAGGACGTGAAAGTACAAAGAATCGCGGGAGATAAACGAAAAAGTAAAAATGAAGGTCAAGAGGGAGATGAAGAGAGATGAGATGAGGTGAACACGACCACAAAGAACGAGAGTAATGAACGTAATAATAATGCTAATGCTAATAATAATAATAATAATAATAATAATAATAATAATAATAATAATAATAATAATAATAATAATAGTAATAATAATAATAATAGTGAATAAGGTAAATAGATTGTGATAAGTGCCAGTAATAGTATTTTCTTTACATCATCATAATAACCATCACCACCACCACTACCACCACCACCACCACCACCACCACTCGATTTTTAAATAGGAAATGTGTATACGAAAATAATACCAGAAATCTTTCACCAGGAGAAAAAGAATGGAAGTAGGAAACGAACTGCGGGATAGAGAAATATAGACGTAAGGAATATATAGTTCGATAAAGGTGAGAGAACAGAAACATATGAATAAAAAAGAGAGTTAGAAAAGAGAGGAAAAGGGAAGCGAAATATAAAGGTTAAAGGGGAGAAAGAAAAGGCATAAGGGTATCAATTTGGGAACAGAAAATTGGAGTGACGAAAGAGAAGAAAAGAAACATGGAGATAAAACGAAAATTAATGAAGAATGGATAGAAGAAAACAGAGAAATAAGGAAAATATGAGAGAGAGAGAGTTAGAGAGAGAGAGAGAGAGAGAGAGAGAGAGAGAGAGAGAGAGAGAGAGAGAGAGAGAGAGAGAGAGAGAGAGAGAGAGACTAAAGGAATCCGAGAGCGATTATCATAAGTACAAAGACATTTTCATAAATAACTGAAACTCGATCACATACATACATACATACATACATTAACACACACACACACACACACACACACACACACACACACACACAAACGTACACACACTCCTGAAGGTGAATAGAACGCACAAAAGATAAATAGTAATTGTTAAAGAAAGCATAATAAGAGAGAAATCCCTCCGTCTGTATCATATCTTTATTTTCTTCTTCTTTCCTTTGTCTGCGAAGAGGAAAAAGAGGTTGTGGGGTTTTATAATTTCTTTTTGGTTTGTTTTGTTTGAACGAATATTTTGTCAATGGAGCGGAACGGTATTGACATATTTATTGACACGTGCAAACACACACACACACACACACACACACACACACACACACACACACACACACACACACACACACACACACACGGACACACACACTCACACTCACACAGAGACCACAGAGGAAAGATAAATTCAGAGGAAGAGGAAGTGCATTTCTAGATAAAAGACGAAATAAAGAAAAATAAAAGAATCAGGGACACGGACGGAGAAATGCAGTTGGGAAAGTAAATTAGAAGAGGAGGAGGAGGAGGAGGAGATGGAGGAGGAAGACAAGAATGAGGAGAGGGAGGAGGAAGAGAGGAAGTGTTAGGAGGAGGCAGCGGTGATGGAGAAGAAATAGTACTTAATAAAAAGATAATAAATAATGAATAGGACACGAAGAGAGGAGAAGATAATACTGGAAAAGATGAAGGAGGAAATGTAGGAGATAAATTAGAAATGGAGAAGGATTAAAACGAAGAGGCAGAGGAGGGGGAGGAGGAAGAATTGGAGGAGGAGGAGGAGGAGGAGAAGAAGTAAAGAGTAAGAAAGTGGAAATAATACTAAATGAAATAAAGAAACAAAAAAGAGATGATGAATAGAAGTAAGAGAAGAAGAAAGAAACCAAAGACAGAGACGATGAGGAATGGGACAAGGAGGAGGAGGAGGAAGAGGAGGAGGAGGAGGAGGAGGAGGAGGAGGATATGCACCACAAATCAGGTAAACCACTAAGTACTCCTCCTTGTCTCACTTACCTGTCTCGTGGGAAGCAAGGTGATTGCTCTCTCTCTCTCTCTCTCTCTCTCTCTCTCTCATATTACCAATACCTATCTATCTATCTGTCTCGATCTATCAACTACTCAATTTATCTCATCTCCACTCGATCTTGTATAAATTTGCCGCCTCTGTCACTGTCCTTCTCTTTATTCTCCTCCTTTTTCTCTTCTTCCTTCTTATATTGTTCTCTTCTTTCTTTTCTTCTTTCGCATCTTATATTATTCTCCTCTCCCTCTTCTTCCTTCTTTTCGTATTTCATTTCCCTTTTCTTTCTGTTTCTTTGTCTCTTTCCTCCCTCTCCCCTTTCTCCTTCCTCTCCTTTTCTATCCTCTTCTCCTTTGTTTCCTCTTTCTTTTTGTCTTTCTCATTTCTTTCTTGCATCTTTTTCTCCCTCTTCTTTTTGTTTCTGTCTTCCCACCATTTTAATTGTCACAAGAACCTCCGAGATCTAATTCTTTTCCTCCACCCCTTCTCCTTCTTCTTCCTCCTCCTCTTCTTAAACCCCGAGTCACCTTAATTAACCTTTGGAAGAGGAGAGCTTAAAGAAAACCTATGACACATTTTTTTTTTGTCTCAACTTCTTTATTAGTATTCTCTCTCTCTCTCTCTCTCTCTCTCTCTCTCTCTCTCTCTCTCTCTCTCTCTCTCTTTATTATTTATCTCTTCACATATTACGAAAACAATTAAATAAACTTTCCCATAAACAATAACAGTAAAGGATGAATCGATAAACCGAAAAAGGAAGAACAAAATGAGTAAAGAAGGAAGGAAGGAAGGAAAGAAGAAAGAAAGCGAATAAGACTTAGTAAGCTTTCATCACATGGCCACGAGCACTCTCCTAGGGCCGTGCAAATTCAAATAGTTGCCCATAAATACAGGCGGTAGGCGAGGGTCCCAAAAATGCACAGAAAACGGATAGCATATAAATAAAGCGAGAGAGAGACCAAGCGGAGGCGTGAGGCATAACGTGATTGGCTTCAGGGGGAACTTAGCTATTCTCTGCTCCTCTTTTGTGCTTATCCGGTTCCTTCTTTCCCTCCTTTCTTTCTTCTCCTCCTCTTCCTCCTTCTTGTCCTCTTTCACCTCCTTGTTCTTTTTTTTCCCCCTCTCCAAATCATATCCGTTCCTTGTGCTCAACTAATATCCTTTTCTCTCTTTCTCCTCCTCCTCCTCTTCCTTCTTTTTGTTTTCCTTCTCCTCCTCTTATTTTTCTTTCCTCTAAGCCTTATTCTCATCCTCTTCTTTGCATTCTTGTCTCTCTTTTATCCCTTTTACCAACCATCCATATTTCATCACCTCCTCCTCCTCCTCCTCCTCCTCCTCCTCCTATTCCTCCTCCTCCTCCTCTCCCCCTCCTTCTTTCCTCATTCGTATAACCTTTTCATGCTTTATTTCCTTTTTCCCACCATCTCTCTCTCTCTCTCTCTCTCTCTCTCTCTCTCTCTCTCTCTCTGTAATATTGGTAATTAATGATTTCCGCGTTATTGGCTTTTCGTTGTGGAAGAAGCCTCGTGATGTATCCTCGTGTTTTCGGTTTCCATTCGTATCTGTGGTTAGCGCCGCCCCGTTATCTTCCGGTGCGTTGATAAGAAATGCGTTATGTCTCCACGTTTTGTGTTTGTGAAGGTTTATGTGTGGATAGGTTTGGGCTCGTTTTATTCCCTTATTATCGGTCGGAAGGGAGAGTTTTGTCTTTCATATTCTTTTTGCTTGCCCTAGTTTTATGTGTTCTATTACTGTTTTTGCCCCCCGCTGACTGTTATGGCGCAGGCAGGTGTTTATAGTGGCGCCATCTTCCTTGGCATATCCTGCCCCCCTTAGCTAATTATTGATCCTCCCTTTAAAGAATCTAATGTCCGGGTTGATGGATGGTCTTCGGGACAGCATGTGGGCAGTATTCAATGACACAAAACGTTTATATAAATAGTGATGTAAGTTATGTTATTGTGAAGTTGTGCCTCGTGTGTTTATTGTGTTTTGCTTTGCATCAGGAATTGTGTTTAAACGCTAAAATAAGCATAAATAGAAGTGAACTTTCCTCATAATATTAATCTCCTATCTGCCGTATAAATCTACGCATATTGCCACCCTGTTTTCATTTATGACGCTCTAAGAAGTTCTATTGCTTAACTTCATGTAATCATTGCGCCGAAAAGGAAAAATAAATCAGAGCAGGAGCATCAGATGAAAGAGAAGAGTCATCGCCATCATCAGCTCAAGCACGGTCCCTTTAATATACTGCGGCTGTGTCTGGCGCCCGCCGCGTCCCCCTGAAGGAAGCTAAGCGGCGTGACATGCGCGTGACTGGAATATTTTACAAGCCCGTCATCGTCCTCCGTCACGGCCCTCCCTCTTACTCCAAGGACGCTTTTCATTTTCCTTTTATCGTTCCTCATTTTCTTCTTAACGTCCCGACTACTGCTTAAACATTTCTCCCTGCGTTAATGCGAGTTAATATACATACACTTTTATCTTATCGCGGGTTATTTAATTTTACTCTTTCCTGCCGCCCAGAAACTTCAAAAAGGAGGCAGCCACTGTATCTCTGTGAATCTCTTCCGGCTCTTCCCCCGCTGTTCTTTGTGGGAATGAGATTAGTGAGCATCTTATTCATTCACGTCCACCGCCCTACCTGCCGCAGGAAGTCTGTCCCCGCAGCTCTCTCTCTCTCTCTCTCTCTCTCTCTCTCTCTCTCTCTCTCTCTCTCTCTCTCTCTCTCTCTCTCTCCTTCTTTCATTCTTTCTTTCTTTCTTTCTTTCTTTATTTATTTCTTTTCTATCTCTCTCAAATGTGTGTGCGTGTGTGTGTTTGTGTGTGTGTGTGTGTGTGTGTGCATGGTAATGTAGGCTTGGCGCGTTATACAGTATTGAATTAATGTTTTTGTGATGTGTGTTTGTATACTGCATTTCGAACATTCATTAAAACGTTAATTACTGTGGTGATAACTCAACAGGTCTATTGATACAGCTGGAACCACTGTTTTATTTGTTTTTTCCTATGTGATTTTGGGTCTCTCTATCTTTCTATCTATCTATCTATCTATCTATCTATCTATCTATCTATCTATCTATCTATCTATCTATCTATCTTTCTTTCTTTCTATCTCTATCTCTCTATTTCTCCGTCCCCACTTCCTACTCAGTATATGATTACACGCCGCCCAGGTATCCCTAAGTTACCTATGTTAGTCTTTCTCGAGGAGACTTTGTTGAACTAACTTGATTAATTCCCTTGTTGTCAGCCGGTACCTTTTGATGCTGCAGCCCTTTGCTCTCCCTCCCCTGTCGCCCGTCCTTACCTGTGCCGTCTTCCAGGTAAATGTTTGTTGTTGCCTCAGGTATAGTGACACGCCTGGGAGCTTATGTGGTTACGTATTCTTAGGTTGTGTGTCTTGCAGTAACCTGTCTCGAAGGCTTTGATGTACTAAACGAATTATCCTGTTGGTGGGTCAGGCCTCTGTGCTCTCTTCCTCCTTATTAACGTGGCAGCAGGTATGAAGTCATCGGGAATATATTTACGGTATCAAGCCTTGCAGTATGGGTGTTGGCTATTGTAGTTGACATGTTGTTGTTCGAGACATAACCTGATTCCCTTGTTTGGCGGCCTATCCTATGCCTACAACGCGTGGTAGGTGGCGAGGGAAAAAGAGGTGACTTGGATAAAGAGTGAGAAGAGGAATTGATGGAGGGAAAGGGGAAGGAGAGCTGAAAGAGAGATAGAACAGGGAGGCGAAGAGGGAGAGAGAGAGAGAGAGAGAGAGAGAGAGAGAGAGAGAGAGAGAGAGAGAGAGAGAGAGAATGGATAATACAAAAAAAGACTAAAAAATCAATAATATCTCAATGGAACGAAACAAAAAACAACTTGAGGAAGACCATCAACGAAATAAAAAGCAGAAAAACCACGAAAAGAAAAATAAATACTAAAAAAACATTCATAAGATAACACATCATATCTATATCAGTTTCCGCTTCTTTTTTTTTCTCTCTTCCACCTTTTTTTCTTCATTCCTTGTCTTTTTTTCTTTTACATTTTCGTCTTTTGCTTTTCCTTAATATTTCTCATCCTGTTCTTCAATCTGTTCCTTTTCGTTGGGTTATTGCTTTTTCCACTTTCTTCTTTTTCTTCTTTTCCTCCGCCACCTGTTCTTCTTTCTTCAAAATAAACATCTATAAAGTCCTCTCAACAGCACCTCTACCTACACTGTTCCACCTGCCCCTCGCACACCGGCCAACCAACCCTCAGCAACAACAGCAGTCACCCTAAGAAAGCTAAGGTCCAATCTCTCGTAATTGCTCGTCCAGGTGCTATTGTGTTACCTGCGACGTCGCCTCTTGTGCAACCCTCCTTCCTTGTTCGCTTTCCCTCTCTCTCTCCCCGTCTCTCTCTGTCTCTCTGTTTCTCTGGTTTCGTCTCCCTGGTCTCTCTCGTCTCTCTCGTCCCGTCTCCTCTTGTCTCTCTCTTTCTCTCTCACCTGATAGGGCCTGACGTAAAGGGAAAGGAAGAGGGAGAGATGTTGATTAGGAATGGACGGTGTGTTCGTGAAAGAGAGAGAGAGAGAGAGAGAGAGAGAGAGAGAGAGAGAGAGAAATTAGTTGTGTTTGTGTTGCTAGATATACATACCAAACAGTAGAGGTGAAATCATGACACACACACACACACACACACACACACACACACACACACACACACATCAGAGACAAGACAAACACATGCAGGTTCTGACTTACTAATTAACTGACTGCCCGCTTGACTGATTTCACGTCTTAACGAGCTCATGATCGCGAAGTAACTGACAGACAAGGTGACTTACTTTGACTGACGGACGGACTGAAAAAAAAGACTTTCTATTATTTATTTCGTGATTAAGTGACTTGACTGGTGTTGGTACTGAGGTCTCTAATCACACACACACACACACACACACACACACACACACACACATACACACACATACCTCACTAAGTACTATGTGTCAGGTATATGATGCACTTTAAATCACGTTTCCGCTATTACGAAGCAACGCAGGGAAGTCAATCTCTCTCTCTCTCTCTCTCTCTCTCTCTCTCTCTCTCTCTCTCTCTCTCTCTCTCTCTCTCTCTCTCTCTCTCTCTCTCTCTCTCTCTCGTCCATTATCACAAAAATGCTATTTAAAACAAGAGAGAATTCACCCGAAACTTTTTGACCCTCATTTTGCTTGTTTTGTGGAAGGTACTCAACCACTCTTTTGGGCAGACCACTCGCGGCCGCCTCACTAAACGGACGATAGAGCTCACGGTCAGTAATGCCACGTCACACTGTTGAAAGATCTATCCTTCTTCCCCTTTGATGTTCGTTTTCCAGTCTCGCGGTCAGTTTTTGAGGCTCCTTTGCAACCAACTGATGATTAAGTTAAAGGAGGAAAACGAAGATGAAGATGTGACTTTGGAGAACGGAAAGAAAGCGAAGAGGAAGGAGTCGAAAGAGGAAGAATGGTTAAACGGGTCATGAAAAGTGTTTGGGGTAAAGAAAGAGGTTTATGCAGAAAGGAAGTATTAAATCCCCGAACATAATACATGGCAAGGAGGAGAGGAAGAATTAGGAAGAGGAAAAAGGAAGGGAAGTAATGTGCACGGTTGGAAAAGAAGGAGAATGAGTACAAGGAGGAGGAGGAGGACGAGGAGGAGGAAAAAGAGAAACAAGAGGCAAGTAAGATAAACTAGGAGTATTAAGGTGAAAAATAGTAAATATAATGAGAAGACACTCGTTAAGGAAGGAGAGAAGGAAGAAAAGAGAAAGAGGAAGGGAAGGAAATACAAGAACCAGTAGTAAATGAAGAGGAGAGGATGATGAAGATGAAAAGGAGATGATAAAGACGAAAATGAGAAGAGTGAAAAACAGGATGAAAAAAATGAAGAAAAAAGTTGAAGATGAAGATATAGAGGAAAGAAAGACAAGGAATGAAGAAAGAAGAAAAGGTGGCGGAGGAAAAGAAGAAAAAGAAGAAAGTGGAAAAAGCAAAAAACCAACGAAAATTAGATTGAAAAACAGGATGAGAAATATTAAGGTAAAACAAAATACGAAAGTGTAGAAGAAAGAAAGACGAGGAATGAAGAAAAAAGAAAAGGTGGAAGACAAAAAAAAAAAAGGGAAGAAGCGGAAACTGATATGGATTTAATGAAGTACGAAAAAGAAAAAAAAACTTACTATAAAAAAACAAAGGTACATCACAGGCACATGAGTATAAAAATCTGCATTGTATAAAAAAACAGAAAAATATAATCAGAATAAAACTTAACATACGTCCCCATTTTTCCTCTTATCTGGCTTCCGGGACCTATAAAACCTTTTGTAGACCGAGTGCAGTCCATCATGAGCCGACACACACACACACACACACACACACACACACACACACACACACACACACACACGCCGTCTCTTTCCTTTCGTCTGTCCTTCGATTGCTTTCTGTGCCTTTGAGAGAGAGAGAGAGAGAGAGAGAGAGAGAGAGAGGATGGTGGATGGGTCTGTGTGTTTATGTTCATGCCTGTGTTTGTGTTTATGTTTGTGCGTACGTGTGTGTGTGTGTGTGTGTGTGTGTGTGTGTGTGTGTTTAGTCAGTGGGATGATACATTATGATAGTCTTACATGTTGCTCCCACTCTCTCTCTCTCTCTCTCTCTCTCTCTCTCTCTCTCTCTCTCTCTCTCTCTCTCTCTCTCTCTCTCTCTCTCTCTCTCTCTCTCTCTCTCTCTCTCTCTCTCTCTCATTCTATCTTTCATTCCATTTTTCGTCCTCTCTCCCTTCCCTCTTCCTCCTTCCCTCATCTCCATTGCTAAATCTTTACTCTTAACAACTTCAGACCTTAATTTTATACCTTTATCGTCTTTTTCCCCTCAAGCACTTTTTTTCGTACCTAGTTTCGTCTCATCTAACTTTTTCACCCCTTGATCATTTACACGCGAAGATGATTAGTTTGCTGACTTTGGGATTATGGTGTGTAAGTCATCCTTAACCTGTCTGCCTATCTGTCTGTCTTTCTGTCTCTGTCTCTCTCTGTCTCTCTCTCTCTCACCTGGTTTATCACAAGGACTAAATTTCTACTGCGTTTTCATGAAGGGTCTTTTAGGGTGTAAGTTAGGCAATAAAGGAAGTGCTTTAATTCAGGGTCTGGACGGGAAAGAAGAGAGAGAGAGAGAGAGAGATTTAATTCCATCCTCTTTACCCTCTCTGTCTCTTTCTCTCTTTCTCCCTCTCTCTTTCTCTGGTCCAATCTTCACTTTCTCCCTTTGTTACTCTTCTCCTCTTCCACTTCATGCTCTTTAAACCTTCTCCCTCTCTCCCTCTCTTTACTCTCTTTTTCTCTTCCTCCTTCCTGTTTGTCTTTCCTCTCGTGTCGTCTCCTCGTCCACATCTTCTCTTCATTCTTCTCATTCTTCTTTCCTCCATTAGCTTTTAAACCCCCTTCCTTTCTTTGCTCTTTTATCTTTTCATCCAGTTATTGAGTTCTCTTTCTCTCCCTGCCTCTCTCTTTTCGATGTGATTTTCAGTTCTTTAATCCTCAGTTTCTCTTTATTTTTCAGTTTGTATTCCTTCCCTTTGCTTTAATACATTTCATATTTTCACTCTTCATTCTGTTATTGTGTTCCTTCCTTCTCTTCGTTTGCTCTCCTTCTTTTTCATATTATTGTCAAACCTTTCTTTCCTCTTTTGATTCTTTTTGTAGGAGCAGCGAGTAGCGGGCTTTTTTCTTTTATATTATTGCTTCCTTTTTCTGTGCCCTTGAGCTGTCTCCTTTGTTGTAAAAAAATAAAAGGTCTATTTTAACACCTTTCTTCTTTTTCTCATTTGTAGTATTTTTGTTCTGTTTTCCTCTTTTTAATTTCCTTTCTTTTTAAGTTATTACCGCTCCCCTCTTTTTATTTTTTTACAGCGTTTATTTTTTTCTCTTATATTTTTATTTTTATGCTTTCTCGTTTTATCTTTTTATCTTCATTTCCTATAATTTTCTCTCCTTCATGTACTGTACCTGTTTTTCTTTTATTTTTTTAGCTCATCTCTGTAGCATCTTTTTTTTTCCTTTTTCACCCTTCCCATGCTCTTTCTTGCTTTTTCTAATTACCTTCCATTTGCCCTCTATCATATCCTCATTCGCTTACATTTTCCTTTTTACATTACATCACTTGATCACCTGTTTAGTATATCTTGCCTCTACATTCCCCCGTTTCTCTTTTCCCCTCTCTCTCATCCGCCATTTGTTTTCCTATTCCCATACTTTCTCTTTTCTCTCTCCGTATCTCTCTCTGCCGTTGGGGGGATTGACACAAGCCATCCATTCTCTGCCCTCGACTAGGGAAATACACACACACGCAGGATAGGATGCCCACCACTAAGCCTCTACTACCATGGGGGGATCAGACACTCTCGAAGCACATGAGAAATCGATGTTCTAGGAGTGGATACCTTTTTCCCTTTAACCTGCCCGTGAAGCGAACCTGGGCGACCGAGATGTAAGGCGGACTCTCTAATGTCAAGCCAAAGGTTACTTGTTTATTATTACCCTTCCTTCCCTTTCTATTCCCTTTCAAATCCTTATTTTTTACCTCTCTTACATTTGAACCCTCACCGCCACTCCCCTTTCCCAACAACATGGCATGGAATCGAACCTGAGCCCACCGAGATGCAAGGTAGAATCTCGAACATCAAGCCAAAGGGTACTTCTAAACCACTAACCATCCCTTTCTATTCCCTTTCACTTCCTTTTTTTCTCTATTTATTCTTTCTATCTTCTTTCTAACTATCTTCTCTATCTTCTTTCCATCTATCTTCCTTATCTACTTTGTCTTCTTCATTTTATTTTATCTACTTTCTGTCTTCTTTTTATCTTTTTTATCTTCTTTTTATCATCTAATTATTTGTTCGTCTCTTTTTGTTATTTTTTTCTTAGTTTAACCTCCTATTCCTTTCCTTCCACTCACACCCTCTCCACTTTAACCGCCACCATCATCATCATTAGCATCACACGAGATAAATCATAAGCTCACAGCTGTCTAGATACAAACGACGGTCCTTTTAAACTCTTCATTCCCTCCTTTCAATCTTTTCCCTCTGTGATTGGCCCATTTGTCCTTCTCCGCCTCCCCTTTACGATCTCAGGGTACGTAAGATAACCAGCCAATCCAAGGCCCTCATGACTGGTGGCAATATTCGTGCAGCCTCCCCATTGGCCCATAATTTGTGTCTGCTTATTGATTTACCGGCGTCTGTTTATTTACCTGTCCGTGTTTGGGTGTTTGTGAAGAGCTGTGTGCGTGGCGGTGTGTGTGTCTGTGTGGGTGGTGGGGGGGGGGGGGGCTGAGTGAGTGAGTGTGTGTGTGTGTGTGTGTGTGTGTGTGTGTGTGTGTGTGTTCATTTGTACCAGCGTATGCATGTATCTGTAAATTCATTGGCTTAAATTAGGTTCATTAAACTCTTCATCAGCGAGCTTCATTTCGGCAAAACCAGACATCGGCCCCAGAGGAATATCACTTTGGATCCTCTTACTCCTCGTGTAAAAGGATTCAAACTCCTTTTTATCCAAGTTTTAAAGGTCTCGTAGATTTTGCAAGTGGAATTCTACGCGATAGTGCCGAGAAGGAAGCGATCCGAGTGCAATGAAACCGAAAGTGACAAGCTGGAACCGAAGTGCGCATGGTTTCGAATTCTCTTTTATGGGATTAGTCTCTCTCTCTCTCTCTCTCTCTCTCTCTCTCTCTCTCTCGTTTTATTTGATTTACCGAACGGGTTTAGCGACAGACCGCCTGGTTTGGGAGGAAAAGAATAAGTGATCTAATTTACTCTGTGGTTCTCTCTCTCTCTCTCTCTCTCTCTCTCTCTCTCTCTCTCTCTCTCTCTCTCTCTCTCTCTCTCTCTCTCTCTCTCTCTCTCTCTCTCGCTAAGAGGTCTCCTGTATTTCATCTGCCTCTCCTCCCATTTTTCTTCTATTCCATATTCCTTCTTCTCTTATGTCTCTCTCTCTCTCTCTCTCTCTCTCTCTCTCTCTCTCTCTCTCTCTCTCTCTCTCTCTCTCTCTCTCTCTCTCTCTCTCTCTCTCTCTCTCTCTCTCTCTCTCTCTCTCTCTCCTCTTTCCTACCTGAGTGATTAAAGGTGAGACACTCTATGCTCTCCCTCCTCGAGTGGTTGTGATGAGACGGTGGAGAGAGATCGAGAGACAGAAGAGAAAGGGGTGAGGGAGGGAGGGAGGAGAAAGAGGGGAGGAGGAAAAGAGAGGAAGGGGTGGAGTAAAAATGATTTAATTTGTCCATTTGTTTGGCTCGTTTTAGAATTAACAATGGAGAGAGAGAGAGAGAGAGAGAGAGAGAGAGAGAGAGTATAGTTGCAAATCAGGCCGGCACGTGACACATCCACACACACACACGCACACGCACACGTACACGCACACGCACGCACACAAAGCTATTAAAAGTTTAGATGGCTTTGCACTCCACTTAGTATGTTCATCGTCATCCATTGCATTTTTATGAGACATCTCAGCTCCATTACTATCACCGTGGAAGTATATTATTATTATTATTATTATTATTATTATAATTATTATTATTATTATTATTATTATTATTATTATTATTATCATTATTATTATCAGTATGGAATATAGCAGAAGTGTATTGAAAAATTTAATATACATGAAAAATAAGAATATAGAGGAAAGGAAAGACACGAATAGACAAAAAATAATCAGCAGGAAAATGTAGAAATATATGAAGTAGAGAAACAAGCAAATAATAAAACAAAGCCGAAGTTAAGTAGAATAAAGGAAGTAGAAACGGATAAAAAGAAAATGGGTAAAACAAAGTAAAGAGAAAATGTTGAATAAAGAGGAGGGTAGAAAATGCAACAGAGGGAGTACACTAAAGACTGCAGAACAAATAGAAAAATATGAAAAATATAAAAAGAGGACGCTAAAAATACACAAAAAAAGGAACACAACAGTAAAATAAACTACAAACAAATACAAACAAACAAACAAAAACTAAACAACCTTCCTGTCACTCCTTTCCCTTTCACTGTAACACACACAGACCCAACCAACACCGTCCGTCCGTCCGCGTCCGTCCGATCGTCCGCGTCCGTCCCTTCCGCGTCCGTTCCTGCACGTGTAGAGAACAACTTTTACTTTTTTTCAGCCTCTTTTTTTTTTTTAGGGTTTATTGCCACCATAAAAGAATATTGGGCCCTAAGTTGTCCACGAGGAACGTTAATGGTTTGGGCAGAGTTGGGACGGCACGATAACCCACGCGCGCACGTACGTCAGGAAGCGCGGCGGACGGGGTGCCATGCGTACGATAAGAGGCAGGCGACTTCGAGAGCCGGAGCAAGGACTGGGAGGAGAAGGAGGAGAGGGGGGGATGAAGGAAGAGGAGGTAGAGGAGGAGGAGGAGGAGGAGGCTCGATGAATAGCTTGCACAGATTTTACAAAGGATGCACACACACACGCAGAGAGAGAGAGAGAGAGAGAGAGAGAGAGAGATTCACATTATCAGTTCTGGGTCACACATGTCTTTTATTATTCTACTATTTATATTACTGTTTACTTGTAACTATTATTTATCCTCATCAATATCATCGTTATTATCTTATTTCATTTATATTATGCTTAGAATTATGTATTTCATTTTCATTCATTTATTTAACCACTGAAATATTCTAATAATTATTGAGTATGTCGCTCTTAGGAAACATTCTCTCATAACCGAAACGAAACAGGTAATCCAAGCAAGTCCGTCCAACCAAGCAACCTATTTTCGTTTTCCTTAGAGGAGAGTGAGGTCAGGCGTCTCATTAAAAAAGGGAGAAAGAGTGAACTACTGCGGTGAGCGTTGAAACATGCATGACTTGAGGTGGCAGGGAGCGTAGACGAGGGAACAGTAATCTCAGGAAATGTTTGTGTGTTGTATTGACTTAGCGGTGTTAAAACTGCGGCCGTAAGCGTTAAAACATGCATGACTTGAGGTGGCAGGGAGCGTAGACGAGGAAACAGTAATCTCAGGGGATGTTTGTGTGTTGTATTGACTTTGCGGTGTTAAAACTGCGGCCGTAAGCGTTATAACATGCATGACTTGAGGTGACACGGAGCAAGGAAACAAATGTGAAGAAAAAGCCCGCTACTCACTGATTCAGCCTTGTTAAATGAGGTATTGCTTTTTGGATGAGAATTTAGCTCGTGGACGTTGGCACCAATAGCAAGATTAGTAGATTTATAGAATATTACACGACTTTTTTGCTGCTTTTTCCTAATGTTCTTACCTCTTTCCTTTACTTCTTCGTTTTCTTTTATTTTCCCCGTTGTTTTCCTTCTTCATTACCATTTGCATCGTCATCTTATTCTTACTGGTACTATCATTCTTATTCTTATTGTTATTATGATTTATTTTCAAGTTTGTTCAGCTCAAATTTCTGTTTTTATGTTTCAGGTTAGTAAAGTAGCAGAACAGAGGAGAGTCTTCGAGTACAACGGTGCAGAGTAAGGTAGGAAGTAAAGGAGGAGGAGGAGGAGGAGGAGGAGGAGGAGGAGGAGGTAAAGAGAGGGAAGATTTAACGGCAACAGAACGAGTGTCTTCAGAATTTTTCGAGTTGCTGAGGTGACGGCCGTTCAGATTCTCTCTCTCTCTCTCTCTCTCTCTCTCTCTCTCTCTCTCTCTCTCTCTCTCTCTCTCTCTCTCTCTCTCTCTCTCTCTCTCTCTCTCTCTCTCTCTCTCTCTCTCTCTCTCTCTCTCTCTCTCTCTCTCTCTCTCTCTCTCTCTCTCTCTCTCAATCTATATCTATCCACATATTTATTTAGCTCTGCCGTGTGTGTGTGTGTGTGTGTGTGTGTGTGTGTGTGTGTGTGTGTGTGTGTGTGTGTGTAATGGATGACTGTGCACTGGTGAAAAAGCGTGTGTACATATATAACACACACATGAACGCTTCTGTGTGCACCGAAACGTATATACACCTGGAAAACAATCACAGGTGTGCAAATAAACGTTCACACACACACACACACACACACACACACACACACACACACACACACACACACACACACACACACACACACACACACACGAGAGGGCAAGATAAACGTAAATCGAGAGAGAGAGAGAGAGAGAGAGAGAGAGAGAGAGAGAGAGAGAGAGAGATGGGCAAGGAAAAATCACCTCTATTTCTCTTCTGACTCGCGATACATCTCCCGTCACACACCTTCACTTCTCTGCTTCCTCCTCCTCTTCCTCTCCCTCCCCCCAACCTCCCCCCCCCATTTTGTCAACAAGCCAGCGGTAAACTTTTCCATCTCCTCGCGAACATTTTTCAAGACTTTTGCCCTTTTTCCTCCCCCGGGCACTGGCGAATGTCTGCACTGAGCTTATGGTGCGGGAAGTGGGATTATTTTTAGGCCCGGGTGCGTGTGTAAGATATGTCGCGTCCGTGTGTGTGTGTGTGTGTGTGTGTGTGTGTGTGTGTGTGTGTGTGTGTGTGTGTGTGAGTGTGTGCGTGTGTAATGATGATACATTAATAATAATAATAATAATACAGTAATGGTTAATTTGGGCGTGACAGCCGATGTAGAAAAATCGTTGAAGCCTGGAATGGCAGAAAAATAGATATGATTTTTAAGCGAATTCATGTAACAAAGATCGTAATAATAGAAGCAGTAGTAGTAGTAGTAATAGTAGTAGTGGTAGTAATAGTAGTAGTTGTAATAGTAGTAGTAGTAGTAGTAGTAGTAGTATCAGCAGCAGGAACCGTACACGCAACAATAAAACTGTTAATAGGAATATCCGGTACGATGATAGGATTGCCATTGTTTCAGGTATTAAGTCTTCAGAGCAAAAGTATTCACCATCAGCGCTTCCGGAAGTGTTTCGCGGAATAAAACAAAATATGCAGTGTTGCGGGATTGGTGTGTTGAGAGAGGTTATCTCTCTCTCTCTCTCTCTCTCTCTCTCTCTCTCTCTCGTTCACCCAGTAACTGCAATATGTCTTTTTTCTGCTTGCTTCCCTCAAGTCACAAGAGATAGTTCTCTTAGGCTAACTTTACATGGTGCGGGAAAGAGGTTTGTACAGTGTGGCTTAAGTGCTTTGCTGAGAGAGAGAGAGAGAGAGAGAGTATTTCTTTGTTCCCTCTCTCGGTTCCTGATTCAAATGTGCGACGGGACTTCTCTAAAGGCTTTGTGGGCTCGCGTTTAGCTGTGTGAGTATCGTATCCCCCCTTGCTATTGTGTGTGTGTGTGTGTGTGTGTGTGTGTGTGTGTGTGTGTGTGTGTGTGTGTGTGTGTTTCCTGCTTATTAAACCAATCAATGTCACAGCTACTTGTGTTTCTTCCATAGATTGTTGTGTTAGTAGTGCTGATAGAACAACAAGAACAGCAACAACAACAACAACAACAGGTTAATCATCATCATCATCTCTTCCGTTATCTCTCATCTGCCTTCCTCTTCACCTCATCCTCTCTCACTCTTCCTCTCTCTCTCTCTCTCTCTCTCTCTCTCTCTCTCTCTCTCTCTCTCTCTCTCTCTCTCTCTCTCTCTCTCTCTCTCTCTCTCTCTCTCTCTCTCTTTCCATATTTCCATTTTCCACCAGTTATAAACATCATTACAATACCGCAGACTTTTTCAACCTTATCCCGGAGCAGTAAATACCCACATTCCGCTTAACCTCCACTCATAAATACAGGACGTTAGTTACCGCAGAGATGGAAAGGAAAAGATAATTTAAAACCGCTTTACTTTTAGATGAGTGAGCCAGATGTAAACCCCTGCGCATAAGTTGCTTAAGAGGCGAGATAAATACTGCTTTATGATATTTCTTTGCACAAATTCCTCCCGCAATGCTTTATAATGATCTCTCTATAACAATGAGGACAGTAGTGCCGGGAGGGAAGGGAGGGAGGAAGGAAGGGCTTGTCTGCAGGGTGAAGAGGGAAGGAGACACACTGCCCTTATGAGAAGTGAGGGAAGGGTAAGAGGTTTAAAGTGAAATACTAATGATATTCAGAGAGAAGGAGAGGTAACTCGAAGAAAGGGAGAGGGGAAGAGAGAGAGTTTGACTTGGAGTGAAGAAGGAAGGCACGGCTTGTTATAGCTAAATGAGAAGGGTGAGAGGTTAAAAGGGAAATGAGAAAATCAGAGAAATAGGAACGGTATCGAATAAAATCAAAATATATCAAACCTAAATAGGATGAACACAAATTTCCCTTTCCTTTTTTCCCTTTCTTTTATCTCTTTATTATTTTCTTTACTCTGTCTTCCTCCTTTCTTTCACTTCTCTTCTTTTCTCCATTTACTGAATTTCCTTCTCTTTACAATATTACCTTTCCCTACACAAATTTTCCTTTCCCTTTTTCCCTTTTATTCCTCTGTTAGCGTCTTTTTTTTCCTCTGTCTCCCTCCTTTCTTTCACTTTTCCTCTTCTTGTGGCCATTTTCTTAACTCCTTTTGTTTTCCTTATCTTCGAAATACTCTCTTTCCTTGCACAAATTTCCCGGTCCCTTTTTCCTTTTTTTTCCTCTCAGTGTTATTTTCTTTGTCTTCCTCCTTTCATTCACTTTTCATCTTTTTGTCTCCATTTTTTTAGTTTCCTTCTGTTTTCTCTTCTCTTAAAAACATTCCCTTTCCATTCACTTTTTCTCGCCTTTCTTTCATTTTTTTTTCTCTTTTCCTCTCCTCTCCTTACCTAAACTAACATTATGGAATCGTGATATCCTCAAACTATCTAGCTTGCTCTAACTTTTCAAATACCTTCTTGTTAACCCATGAACAGAGAATTTCCACAAACCAAGCGCAAGAAAACACACACCAACTTCAGATGTCTCCCAGTCACTCACTAAACTCATAACCTTAACGAGATATTAAAATCTTATCAAGTACATATCTCTGTCTGTGTGTTTGTCTCTCTCTCTCTCTCTCTCTCTCTCTCTCTCTCTCTCTCTCTCTCTCTCTCTCTCTCTCTCTCTCTCTCTCTCTCTCTCTCTCTCTCTCTCTCTCTCTCTTTCTCTTTCTCGCCCCCCTCTCTCTCTCTTTACGAAGCCATTATCCCTTATGCAGCTCTTTACCTCCAGAATCGCCTCCTCCCCCCCTTTAATACCTCTTCTACCTCACATCCCATTCCTTCTCCCATGAACTCGTCGTCCCCTTTCCTCCTTAACCCCACCATTTCCATTTTCCGGTAAGCCCCCCCATGATATTTTCCCTGAACCCAAATCGTCTCCTTCCGGTACTTTTCGTTTCAAACTCCATTTTCCTCTTTTTGGATTTCTAGGGTCTGTGTTCTTTTCCTGATATCGACTCTTTGTTTCGCTGTAGATGTCTTTCTTTTAACGTTTCTTCTTCCTATACACAAGATACAGAGGCTTTTCTTCCTTTCGTTTCCTCTTTTAATACTCGTTTGTGATTATCCTTTCGTTCTAAAACTCCTACTAGTAATTGCTTCCTATTAAGAGTCTCGCCTCTTTTTCCTTTCTTCTCCGCACTGTGTACTTGATGTCCCTTCCTCTTTGCTTTTCTTTACATATACCTTTTCTTCTTTTTTACCTGCGACAGACTTAGAGGGTCAATGGTTCGGAGATGAGCACCGCAACCACGCGCAGCTATAGCGTACTCGTATGCACTCACCTTTACCTTGATCTTCCTCACTGAACTTTCTCCTTCGTTCTATATACTTTACGCTTTCCTCTTAGATCATACAACCGATGTCTTCTTTTCTCCTTCTTCAGCCCACGTGCCAGCTCTGACCTCTCCCTCCTTATCTTCGTGCGACCTTTCCTCTCATGCAACTTTCGACCTCTTACCCTTTTCCCTTCTCTTATAAGCTGATGATTCTTATTTCATTCCCTTGCGTACAAATCCGTTTAACCCGCTGATTTCCCGAGAGGTTCCTTTACTCTTAAACTCCCTTCTTGCTTCTCTTTAAATCTCCAACCTGTTTCTTTCACGTCTTACATATGAGCGTTTTTTTTCCTTTCTCGCTGTAAGTACAAACCGTATTCTACATTTTTTTCTCACATCTATCGTTCCTGTTTCCTGTTTACTGCTCTTATTACGCTTATAACCCCCTACGCTTTCCAGTCTAGTTGCAGCGCCATGACGATACCCAAATCAGTCAGTCTTACCATCTATATTAACCTCCTACAAGCCGTACCTTCTTCCTGCGTCACTCAAATTCAAATCCTATAACAGTAAATAATAAATGAATTGATTGGAGAAGTCGTACTAATATTCTACCTCTATCCACGCAGTAGCAACTTCACGCTATATGCAAGGAGATTAGGAAAGGGACTAAAGACAGAGGGAGAAAGACTGCGATAAAAATCAGTTCAAAAAGTCATCCCGTTGGAAATAATTCGGAATATCTTGCGGGTTGGATTAACTGGAGACGTCTGTGTGAAATTGAAGGCGGTGTGATGATGATAAACCCCGGTGCCTTTGTCCTTAAATGAGAGAGAGAGAGAGAGAGAACATCAGACACTCTTGAAAACATACGAACAGCAAGAGAGAGAGAGAGAGGGAGAGGGAGAGAGATTATCAGACTCTCTTGAAAACATACAAACAGCAAGATAGAGAGAGAGGGAGAGAGACTGCTAGAGATAGGAAAGTGAAGGAGGGAGTGGGTCTCTATAGTAGACCTGATATCCCTCGTGTATGTGTGTGTGTGTTTGTATGTGTGTGTGTGTGTGTGTGTGTGTGTGTGTGTTCCCTGGGGCGTGTCTGGGAGAATGAGGTTGCGGAACTGTTCCTTCTGTGGGCTCCCCTGAGAGAGAGAGAGAGAGAGAGAGAGAGAGAGAGAGTTTCCATTAACGTTTGATTTCAGGTTCAATATCTTTCTACCCGTTTGTTTGTTTGTTTGTTATGTCTGTTTACCTTTTATTTCTCTCTCTCTCTCTCTCTCTCTCTCTCTCTCTCTCTCTCTCTCTCTCTCTCTCTCTCTCTCTCTCTCTCTCTCTCTCTCTCAAAAGCTCAAACGGCATGATCTATACAGCTTAACGCTCTCTCCCCTCTCCCTCCCTCCCTCCCTCTCTGCCATTCTCTCTCATCTCCCTCCCTTTTCATTTTCATCCTCTCCCCCTCTTCCTCTCTTTCTCTCCTTTCCCCTCCATTTCCTTCCTTCGTCCGCTGCTTCCCTCCTCCGCACCTTCGTTCTTTGTTCTCCTATTTTTCGTTTCCCTTCGGCTATCTATCTTTATTTATCTTTCTTTCTCAGTTCTTCTTCTTTTCACTCTTTCTTACTCTCTTTTGCTCTATTTCTTTATCCTTTCATTTACTTAACCCTTTTCTTGTTTCCATTTTATTATTCGTTTCCTTTTTTTTTCTATTTCTTCATCTTTTCCCTCTTTCTCTTGTTTCTTCTCTTTCGTTTGATTTATTTCCCTTTCTCCTTCTTCTTTTCTGTGTTTCTGTTCCCTCCTTTATCTTTTACACTTCCATTTTCCTTTCCTCGCCTTTCTTTTGTTCCTTCTGTCCTAGGTTTCTTCCCCCCTATCCTCAAGTCTTTCTCTTTTCAGTACATTCGTTTCTCTTTTTTCTTCCCCTTTTTGCAGACTTCATATATTCTTATGTTCTCTTTTCCTACTTCTTGTCTCTGGTTTTTATTCCTTTTCCCCTTTTTTCTTCCCCCTTTCACCTAGCTTTCTATTTTCATTACACTCGTTTCTCTTTTCTGTTCCACCTCTCTCCCTCTCTCCCTCTCTCTGTCTCTCTTTCGCCGTCCAGCCCATTCCCTCTCCTCTCCCCTTCTGCACAATTCAGAGATGCCGTCAGGGCGCGAGGGTATACGTTGCGCGCTCCGGGGACTATGATGGGTGGAGGAGGGGAATATTCCACGTCATATATATCCCATCAGCCAAGCATAGGGAGGGCTATTTACTAAAACATTCCCTCTTGTTTATTTATTTTTTTTCGTGTGATTTTCTGTGATTTCTGATTTCTGTTTTTTTCTTTTTGCTTCTTTTGTTGTTGTTGTTGTTGTTGTTGATGTATATGTTGTAAATGGAAGTCTTTTTTAATATATTCCTTCTTTTTTTCATTATTTTCTCGTGTGATTTTTATATCGTCAATTGATGCAGAGTTTCGTAACATCGAGTTTTTTTTTCTCAGTTGCTATTTTTTTTCCTTCTTTGTTTTCGTAGCAATAAAGTTCAAACACCAAACTAGAATATTCCCCCTTTCTTTTATTTTTTCGTATGATTTCTCTATCGCCAATGTATAAATAAGTTTTGCAATTTCTGATTATTTTGCCTTAATTATTTTGGGTGTTGTTTTACTAGCAAAGTTCAAACCCCAAACTGAATTAGATTTATAGCCCACAAAAAAAAAAAAAAAACGAGACTAATACTTTCTGGTTCACGATATCTCTTAAAAAAAAAAACAACATTCTCTCCATTAATTATTTTTACGTACCGTCAACGTAAATGAGGAGAGGGTTTCGTCATTTATATTTACTTCGTTTTAATTTTTGTGTCGTTTTTTGTCGAAATTCCATCCCCTAAGTGAATTGAATTAGAACCCACAAAAAACGAGACGAGACTTTTTAGTTCATGTTAAATTAAATTGGAACGGCGAGAGTGAAGGTTGACCGGTTGGCTACGTGGTTATGACTTATTGGTGAAGGTGAAGTTAGGTGTTATGCCGAGGTGCGCGTTGCCTCAGTGCTCATCTCTGTGTACTTTTTTAGGGAGGGGTTAGAAAGAGGGAAGATGAGAAGGAGAAAAAGAGTAGTGACGGGGAAGAAAAGGAAGACAAAAGGAATATAAGAAGGGAAAACAAAAGAAACAGAAGAAGGAAGGAGATAATGTAGCAATATAGAGAATAAGAAGATAAAAGGAAGAAGAGAGGGAGAAGAGGAGCAGAGAAATGGAAGAAATGGGAGATAAAAGGAATAAAGGAGAAAAAAAACATAAGAACAAGGAGGGAAATGAATAGAGAAATAGGAAAACAAACACTAAGAGAAAAGAGATAATAAGAAGACGAAAGGAAGATGAAAGGGAGAAAGAGGAGCAAGAGAAGGTGAAGAAAAGGTGAACAAAAAATAATCAAGGAGAGAAAACAGAAGAACATGGAAGGAAAATAATAGAAAAAAAGAGAAACGAAGAATAAGTGAAAGGAGATAATTTTGCCGTAGAAAACAAGAAGAAAAGAAGACAAAAGAAGGAATAGATGAAGGACCCAACAGGAAAAAGAACAGAGAAACGAAAGGGAGAAGATCAGAGTATACGAGGGCGTAGAGAGAGTAATAAAGGAGGGAAAAACTGAAAAACAACGGGGAAAACACCTCAACCTCAGATAACTGGTGTTTGGATCCATAAAAACAAGCCCATGAAGCGGTAGTTGCATTATGTGTGTGTGTGTGTGTGTGTGTGTGTGTGTGTGTGTGTGTGTGTGTGTGTGTGTGTGTGTGTGTGTGTGTAGATGTCATTACTGTTTGTTATGCTCTGTTCCACTTTTCTTGTGTCCAGTTTCATTCTCTCTCTCTCTCTCTCTCTCTCTCTCTCTCTCTCTCTCTCTCTCTCTCTCTCTCTCTCTCTCTCTCTCTCTCTCTCTCTGACGTCAAAAATATGAGACAATCAAGACCGGCTTCGCTTTTTACCTGCCTGAGTTAATTGGATCAACCTTACCTGTGGCGCTGGGCAAAGGGGGCACAGGTGGAAAATTGGGAATCACCTAACAGATGCAGCCACCCATTCACCTCCATCTCCATTTCCTTCAGCTTCTTTCCTCCTGCTTCCTCCTCCTCCTCCTTCACTTTTTTTTCTCCCCTTCCCTCCCTCCGACTCTGCTTCCTGTTCCTTCTCTTCCCTTTGCCGTCTAGTCCGTTTGACCTTGTTGTATTTTTTTTATTTCTCCTTCTCTTCCTCTTCCTCCTCCTCTTCCTCCTCCGGTTTGTTGCTTTTGATCTCGTTTCCTTTTCCTGTTTCTAGTTTTTTCTTATATTATTTCTTTTTCTTTTTGTCTCATTTTTTGTTGTTGTTGTTGCTTACTCTCTTGTTTTTCTTTTCTTGCTTCTTTTCTTCATTTTCATCCGATTTGTTTCTTTTATTTCGTTTCCTTTTTCTTTTTCTATTTTTTTCTATTCCTTTATTTTCTTTTTGTCTTATTTTTGGGGGTTGTGTTTCCTTCCTTCATATCCTACTGACCTTCTTCCTTTTCTCTCCTCCTCCTCCTCCTTCTCTATCTTTTTTCTTATCCCTTTTTATCTCTTTCTATTCCCTCTCCTCTTCTGGCCAAGCTCCCCCGCCTCCTCGTCTTTCTCTTTACTTTTATTTTTCATTTCCTCTTATTTTTCTCTTTTTTTCCTGTTTTTCACTTCCTTCCTCTCTCTTTCTTGTCTTTTTTCTCATGTTCTTGTTTGGTTTCCTATTCCTCACCTTCTGGGGCGTAAACACCTCTCATTTTTCGCTCTTTCTTTCTCCGTTTTCTTCCGTCATTCTGTTCGTTCAGCTAATACACTCATTTTGCTTCCTCCTGTTCCTTTTTCGTTTCCAATCCTCCGTCTATTATACCAACATTTCTCCTATTACTCCTTTTCCACTTCGCTCTACTTAATACTCTTTCCCCTTTCACCTTCTCCTTCTCCTTTTCCTCCTGCTCCGTCTCATTTTTGTCTTGTTTCTCCATCGACTTACTAGACCAAACACATTACTTTTTTCCCTTCTCTCCCCCATCCACTTTTTCTCACCTTTTTCCTGCATTCGTTCCTTTCTCATCCTCTTGCTTTGCCTCTTTTTCGCCCTCGCCATTCCTGAACCTTAGATAATCCTACGTCTATCTGATGAGTGGTTCCTTCCAATTGTCCAAGAATGTGCTTCATCCCTCTTGGGGCCGCCGAATGAGAGTGGAAATGTGATTCAACCGCAAAGCCACCGCGAAAGAGTCTAAAGGAAAATATACAAAAATGGAAAAGGTAAGACAGAGCATCGTTGGGAGAGAGAAAAAGAGGAAGAGAGTGGAGGAGAGAGAGAGAGGGAGAGAGCGGAAGAGAGAATGGTAAAAAGGATGATTCGTATAAACTTCACGATTTCAGGCGCTTCTGGAAATCAAGACTCCGGTTTGTCTTCCTCTTCTGCCTCGCCACAACACAACACTTGGCATCCCATTTTCTCTCTTAGTCGGAGCTTTTTTTGTGGGAAGACTCAAGTAAGCTAATGAAGAGAAATCGTGCGCTGAGTTTTGATTTATGTCGCATGTTCCTGAAAGGTGAAAAAAAACTTGTATATGCAGAGCTAGTCAACACATACACACACACACACACACACACACACACACACACACATATACATTCATATATATTTTTCAGGTCACTCAATCTATGTTTCTAATCTTTTTCAGCATTTTTCAGCAATCTTTTTCCAAACGTCAAACACACGCTTCTTACAGTCACGTGACACGCTTTAATTTGAGCCAGGAAGAAGAACCAATTTGTTTTACTTTCAACATACGATTTGCCTCGATTTCACATGTATTTTTGACCTTTGATTCCTTTTTGAGCTTTCACTTTAAAATGCAGACGCTATATCTTTTCAGTTCCACGTTTCAACTCAATTATCGTAGTGTAAATCTATGTACCTATGCATTATATATATACCAACTCCTTTATTTTTGTTAAGGACGAAGAGAGGCTTTATTCCATATTCATTTTCTACTTTTAATTCTTTTAGGAGCTTTAAAATAGAGATGCAGACCCTGTATCTTATCAGCTTTACATTTCCACTCAAGTATCTCATCGTAAATCAATATGCCTTCACATTATATAAATAACACCTCGTTTATTATTGTTTGGAACGAAGACAGACTTGATTCCACATGCATTTTCTACTTTTAAATCCCTTTTTGGGCATACAATTAAAAAAGGCAGACGCTATACCTTTTCAGTTTCACATTTTAACTCAAGTATCTCATCGTAAATCAATATGCCTTCACATTATATAAATTCCATATCGTTTATTATTGTTTGGGACGTAGACAGACAGGTTGAGAGTGATAAGACAGACAGCCGTAGCACCATAATCAAATTCCTAACCCTTTCGACGCCGCATCCATCATCATCTCATCTTATATTCCGATCTCTTTCCCTTCTCCTTAATCCGGTTCCCTCCACAGCGCAGCCTTTTCTCCCGCGCCACTTGGAACTCAACAATTCATGAGCAGTTTGACACCACAACAGGGACGTCCATCCTCTTTAGCCCATCAATCACTCCCCTTACAGCCCATAACCCTATTCCTATGCTCCCTCAGGATTTAGTGGCCGCGGGCAGGCGAGGGTGAGCACGAGACCCATCAGGACAAAAATATGGATGGGATCGCGAAGGCCCAGTGTCCCCCTTGCGGTCTGACAGGCGGCGAGGGATGGCTATTCGATCCTCTAAAATGAGTACGCTGGGGTTAGATGGTGAGGTCGGGCTCGGGAGGGTTAGATCGGGTTAGGTCGGTGCTGTGGTCAGTTGGTTCATTCTCACGCTGACGTCGTATCGTAAACTGTGTGTTATTGACCGCGCGTTGAGGTCGAATGGGCGCAGCGTAGCACCACTATGCCTTTGCGGGAAGTCATTTTAATAGACGTTTCCCGCTGGTATGTACTGTGTTATGTGGAGTTGTTTCTTGTTGACTTTATGAGGCAAGTATTTTAGTACATTTGCGCTCCATGTGAACAGCGTAAAACAGGTGAAAGGTTTTATGTCTGGAGGCTTTCGTAACAGGCTTGAAGTTAGGTTAGGTTAGGTTAGGCCCGGTTTGGTTTGGTTAGGGTATGTTATGTTAGGTTTGGTTAGGTCAGGTTAGGTCAGGTCAGGTCAGGTCCACCGTTGTCAGATTATCGTACTCAGAGGATAGTATTTACCGGTTTCTGACGCCTAGCTATTGCCAAGAAGCATCAGGATCTAACTTTTAACGGTAATTATAAATGAGTTTCCTTATTGGAGCCCAGAAGACAGTTTTGGGGTAGGAAGTCGGGAAATATCAGTGGCTGAGTACGACAATCTGGCAACGGTGGTCAGGTCAGGTCAGGTTAGGCTTGGATAGGAAGTTAGGTTAAGTCAGGTTTGGATAGTTTTTTTCTCCCACATTCTCTTCTCCTGTTCTTCCTTATCTCCTCCTCTCTTCATCTCTCTTCGCACGATCCTCCGCTTCCATCTGTCTCCCTTTCTTTTCATTCCTTCTCTTTCATCATCATCTCTTCACTTCCCACCTCCTCCTCCCGTAGATTCTTTCCTTATCTCCTTCCCTCGTCATTCCATCCCACTCTGCACCTTCCTTCGTTTCCGTCCATCTCTTTCTATTCTTTCCTTCTCTCTACATCCTCCACCTCCCACGTCCTCCTCCTGCCGTTGTTTCTTTACCTATATCCTCCTTCCTCCGCCTCCCTCTCTCTTTTCTATTCTTTCCTTCCCTCTTTGAACCTCTTTACCACCCACCTCTTCCTTCCGTTGTTTTTTATCTCCTTCCCTCTTCATACCACTTCTCACGTTCCCTCACCTCCATCTCGTTTTTATTCTTTCCTTCTGTCTCTGTGTCACGGCCTTCCCTCCCACGTTCTCCCATGCTCGCAGTTTCCATTAGAACGCTCAACACTCGGCCCAGTCCAACTCAAGGAGGCGAGGCGGAGCTAACAACACTTCTTACCGGCACAACAAGACCCTCGAGCAGGCTACCTCACCGCCTACACCACATTCGCTTCTGCCACTCACCCTGTTTTTTGTATCTATTTTTAAACCCTTGAGCTGTCGCCTTCACTGTGGAAAAAGAAATATCACACAATCGTTCATGTATACACCAATTCCTTGATTTTTTAACGCCTCCACTTGTTTACTCATCCACTTACTAACACGTCAATTTTATCCACTTGCTAATCCAGTCACTCAGCCAGTCAGTCAGTCTTCCACCTCCACCTCCACCAGGGCTTCTTTTTCACATTGATTCACCTATCGATAAAAAATGCTAGTGACAAGTTGGAATGACGAAGGAGGAGGAGGAGGAGGTAGAGGTGGAGGAGAAACATTAAAAGAATGATCCACTCTTCATTCCAAAGCGGAACACGAACTAGAAACTCCCACTTCTAAATTTTCTCATCTCCCTCCTCCTCCTCCTCCTCCTCCTCCTCCTCCTCCTCCTCCTCCTCCTCCTCTTAGCCACCCACATACAAGTCCAGACATCATTTAGACATCTCTCTTAGCACTCATCCACCCAAACATCCACTTAACTATCCACCCAACTATCCACCCACTTATATCCACCTAATCCACGTATTCAAATGATGTGGATTCTGGGATTCTCATTCCACACACACACAAACACACATTTCCACCTACACTTGAAACACACTGACTTTTAACTCTCCTCCACTCCTTTCACTCTCTATATACTCTCTCCGTCCTCCCTGCCGCATTCCTCCGCCTCCGTCTCTCTCTTACTGTTATTTCCTTTCCTCTTCCATCTACTGTTCATTTTATATTCACTCCTCCTCCTCCTCCTTCCGTCTTTTCTTTCCCTATATTCTTTTAAATTCATCACTGTTTGCATATTTCTCCACACACACACACACACACACACACACACACACACACATTCACACAGACACACACACACTCACATAACACTCCCCACCACCACCACACTACACTACACCCTCCCCCCCCTCCCATCCGCAAGTACTCCTGTGAACTTCCGGCATGACATTTGGGCTTTAAATACCGACGCGAGGGATTATTGCCTCTAATGAAACTGTATTTTACCAAGGAGGCTCCGGCGCGGGGTGGGAAGGATTTATCTCCAGCCTCCGAAAGGAATTGTGTTCGCTTATTGGACCATTTATTTCAAGGTTGCATTGCTGGGTCCTTCCTCGTGAGCTGACGGAAAGCGCCCCCCTTGCTTCCCTTCCACTCTCCCTCTCTCTCCCGTCGTGGTGGTGGATTAACGATGCTATGGTCAGTTATATAGATAGATAGATAGATAGATAGATAGATAGATGGATAAATAGATATATAGAGAGATAGATAGTTTGTATGTGAATGTGTTTGTGTGTGAAAAAGTGATAAAAAATTGCTATTGCCTCCCTGAGATGACTAAAGTGGAGGAGGAAGACGAGGAGGAGGAGGAGGAGGATACAAAGAACAATCCACTTTTCATTCAAGGGCGAAATACGAACCACAAATTTCCACTTCTTGATATTTGCTCTTCCTCCTCCTCCTCCTCCTCCTCCCCTTCTTTTACAACTTCGTCTTTAGTTTCCTCTTCTGCTTTCTTTCATCTCGTTTAAACTCTTCCTATCGAATAAAAGTTAGTAGTGGAACGAGAGAGAGAGAGAGAGAGAGAGAGAGAGAGAGAGAGAGAGAGAGAGAGAGAGGGAGAGAGAGAGAGATGATTGTTTCTATAAAACTCTCTCTCTCTCTCTCTCTCTCTCTCTCTCTCTCTCTCTCTCTCTCTCTCTCTCTCTCTCTCTCTCTCTCTCTCTCTCTCTCTCTCTCTCTCTCTCTCTCAACATACCAGGAAAAGAACTTAATCTTCTTTCTTCTCTTTAATCTTAATTCTCGCTCTTAAATTCTTCACCCACATCCTCCTCTTCCTCCTCCTCCTCCTCCTCCTCCTCCTCCTCCTCCTCCTCCTCCTCCTCCTCTTCTTCCTTCTTCTCTTACTCTATCACTTCTTCCTCTTCTATTTTTCCTCTCTCAATTAATCACATTCGGTCCATTTTTCATATCCACATTTTTATTTATAACTTGGCTCCTCCTCCTCCTCCTCCTCCGGTCGTTCACCTTGCAGGAAAAATAAATGGAGACTGGAAGGAGAGTAAAGAGAATTTCGAACTGTGTCATATTCCATTAGAGTTACACCTCCTGTTAGCTCTCTCTCTCTCTCTCTCTCTCTCTCTCTCTCTCTCTCTCTCTCTCTCTCTCTCTCTCTCTCTCTCTCTCTCTCTCTCTCTCTCTCTCTCTCTCTCTTTATCTATTTATCTCTTTTACAGCTTTATTTCTTTAATGTATCGCTTAGTTCCCCTTACAGCAAGCTACGTCAGAGATACAAGACTGGATGGATAGGGGAAAAAGGGGGTTGGATTTGATTTAATGTGGATTTTATTATATATTTTGAGATGTTATTTTTTTGGTTCATTTCATTCTTCTTTCCGTAATGTGTTAAATCCATCCTTTTTTTCATATTTTCACATTAATCAGTTCGGTATTTCAGAGTTATTTCTTTTCTCAAGGGTTATATGCTCTCCGGCAGATTGTAGATTTTATATTACGGGTATTTTTTAGTTGTTTTAATATATATGGATTATTCGTCATTGCTTTAGTTTCATAAGGTTTAGCTCTAATGCTTACGTTTTCTCTGGATTCTTTTGCAGTAGAGTATGTAAAATCTGAAATGGTCAACTATAGCATCTGAAAACCGCCTTCTCCTATGGCAATCTTCGTATTTTTCTTTTCCGATGTGTATAAAAAACTACGGTATCATATTCGTTACTCTATATCACCGAAACGTCAAAATTCTCTCTCTCTCTCTCTCTCTCTCTCTCTCTCTCTCTCTCTCTCTCTCTCTCTCTCTCTCTCTCTCTCTCTCTCTCTCTCTCTCTCTCTCTCTCTCTCTCTCTCTCTCTCTCTCTCTCTCTCTCACACACACACACACACACACACACACACACACACCTGATAATTATTTTTCACACCTGTATTATGTTCAAACACAATGGCCCGTTTGTGTGCGTATGGTTGTGTCTGCGCTCATTGTGTGTGTGTGTGTGTGTGTGTGTGTGTGTGTGTGTGTGTGTGTGTTTTATTACGTCACTGGACTTTCTTACCATCACATCCGTTTGAGTTCTCCCCTGCGTAGGCCTACATCGGTTTTCGTTTCATCATCACTTTTATCTTTTCTATTTTTTCCCTTCTGTTCTTTCTTCCTACAAGCCTTACTCCCTTCCTTCATTACTCATCCCTGCTTTTATCTCCCTATTTTCATACCTAACTCCCTTCCTTCTTAGCAGACATAGTTCCTTCTTTATCTATCAATACTTTTATCTCTTCCTTTTTGGCTTTCCTTCCTTTACTACCATCCTTAACTTCATTATTAATCCTTACTTTTATCTCCCTTTTTATTACCTTACCTTTATTCCTTCTTACTAATCTTACCTTCTTCATTGTCTATCCCTAATCCTTACCCTTATCCTTCCCTTTCTTGCCTTTCTATATACCATCAGCCTTATCCCTTTCATTATCCTTCTTTACTTTTAACCTTCCCTTTCACACATTCTTTCCCTCCTTCCTTCCTACCAGCTTTAGGGAGAGAAAGAGAGAGGGGGAAAGAGAGAGAGGAGGAGAGAAAGAGAGAAGGGGAGAGAAAGAGAGAGGGGGAGAAACGGAGACAGAAACGGAGAGAGAATGGCAAGATGTAGGTAACAGGAGAGAGACATGCACGGGGAAAGAGAGACACGGGGAGAGATGGAGAGAAAAATGAGATGAGAGATACAGGGAGAGAAAAAAGAGATGAGAGATACAGGGAGAGAAAAATGAGATGAGAGATACAGGGAGAGAAAAAAGAGATGAGAGATACAGGGAGAGAAAAAAGAGATGAGAGATACAGGGAGAGAAAAATGAGATGAGAGATACAGTGTTACCGCCTCCATTATCCCCCAATTACCTAACCTTGGCACTGACGTAAGAGGGCAAGACTCGCAACCAGCCCTGACGTGTTCATTCTGGCACCCTTTTTGGCACTATTTTTGGCACTGTTTCCTGCTCCTCCCTGACCCGTTGCTTGGTCCAGCTTTTGTGTACTACTCGATCCCTTTTTCTCTCGTTCTTTCTTGCTCCATTTTCTTTGATATCTTATTACTGGCTCTTTTTGTTTACTTGCCTTTTTTGTATGTGGGTTTGGTTTCGTCTGGGGGCTTTTATTTTCGCATTTACATCGTGTTTATTTACTTATTTCGCTGTTTAGATGTTTTTTTAATGGTTCAGAATGTTGGTGTTGCTATAGTACTGCACTGTGAGACGTTCATGGCTATTAGAGAGAGAGAGAGAGAGAGGGAGGGAGAGGGGGAGAGAACGTAGACAGGCATAAAGAGGCAAACAGACAAAGTAGACAGACACATAGACAGAGAGTAACGACCTGTACACACTTTCAATTCTCTCGTCTGGCCTTGAAATAGCAAGTCAGAGAAAGAGGGAGAGAATGAGGAGATAGGAGAGGGAAGGAGAGAGGTATGGAGAGGAGGAGGGGGAAGTAGAAAGCAGGAGAGAGAGGAGAGAAGGGGGCACCTGAGCCACCCACCAATTTTGGCACCCGGCCCTGGCACTCAGACGCTTACGTGGCCCTGTGTGAGTGGTGTCTGTGCTTCCAACCGTATTGCTCGCTGATTAATGGTTCTCTATAGGCGCCTCACGCTCCAACGGTGGCGATACATTCATTTTTCCTCTCTACTCCATCATGAGCGTTGTGTGGGAGGCGGAGGAGGAGGGGAAGTGGCTAGCGGGGACGGGGGCGAAGTGAGTGTAGGAGGAATGTCGCTCTTGGCAGCCCTCACCGCCTGGCTGCGTGGTGCGGGTGCCGCCTTTTAGCAGGTCTCGCGGAAACGTTGGTCAGTGAGGGCGGGATGGCGGCAGCCACTTAACTTGCTACTTCCGTCCCTGTTACCACCGCGACTGTTATACTTACCTGTTACTGTTACCGTTGAAGGGGCCCAGGTGCACTTTTTACCACAGCCGAAGGAGATAGTTGTGAAAAGTGGCAATAAGGAAAAGTGGTATATTGCTCTTAAACACAGAAAACTTATTATATACAAAAGAAATTCGTAGATCAAAGATGAAAGCATAAACTTTTTGTACGCGAGACGAGCAAATATAATAATGCTAAACAAAGAGAAAAGTTGCGAAAGACAAACGTAGGTGGAGACGCCGAGGAATATAACGTCAGAAATAAATAAAACTGTTAATGAACTGAGTGAAGGCGAAAGAAAGAGAAAAGTGAGAAACCATTATTAGACAAACCAGGGAAGAGAAAATCGGAAATGTTGTGTTAGTTGGAAAATGAAATCACACAAACAGAGAGAGAGAATGAGTGGAAAATGAGAATATTCCGTTGACTTTGTTTGTCCTCGGTTGGTGGATTAGAAAACTCGCCTGAAATAACGTACGAATAAATTATTTTCTAGTTGCGTCATATTTGTGGAGGATATACGCCGTGATGGGGAAGACTTTATAAACAATTTTGAGAGACAGAAAAGAGAAAGAAAGGAATGAAAGAGTGAAAAGAAATATAGAAAAAGGAAATAATGAAAGAAATGGACATAATTAAATCAGAAAAGTATAGAAGAACCAATTAAATAAGCGGACAAGAAAGATAAAAAGAAGAAAAAGACGAAACAACACCAAGAAATAAATAAAAAAACACTCAATATATGAATCAAAACAAAACAAGTGGAGAAGATAAACAATAAGCAAACAACGACGGAAAAGGACACAAGGTAAAATAGACGAAAAAAAGACATAAACAAAACGAGGAAAGAGATAGAAAATAAAAGGAAAAAGAAGAACAGAAAACCATTAGTATCTTCACAGCGACGATGAATCCGCGGTCCCTTTTCGTGTTCCTCTTGACGCTGACGGTGACTTCGGCGGACAATGTGGAGCTCTTCTGGAACCTCTACGATGCCGTGGTGTCCGGGGGCCGAATCCTGCACGACGTGGCCAATGGGGTGGGCGCCGTGTCCAAGGCAATCCAGGCCATAGACACCTTTTTGGACGCCTCCGCAGCGCAACAGGTGGGTTTTTTTTTCTACAGCAAAGGAGACCGTTCAAGGGCGTAAAGAAAAAATATAAAAAAAAAAACGCTACTTACTGCTCCTGAATAGAGGTCAAAGGAGTGTCCAAAAAGAGAGGTCAATTTCGGGAGGAGAGGTGACCTGATCCCTGAGTTAAATACCTTACCATGGTTACCTGTTCTTGATTAGTTGATTGGATGGTGACTTGATTGATTGATAGACTTGACTGATAGATGACTTGGTTGATTGAATGATTTGGTTGGTTAAGTAAATTTTTGGACACCTTCGCAGCGGTACAGGTTAGCTAGTTCCCTTGATTTTTTTTTTTACCTGTTGTTGATTGGTTATTGGAAAGTGTTGATATGAATGATTGAAAGACTGATTGATGTACCTGACTTGCTTGACTGAATGATTTGGTCGAGTATCTTTCTTTATACCTTTGTACCGGCATAGGTGAACTAATTACCTTCATTATATACTTACCTGTTGTTGAGTGGCTGGTTGGAAGATTGATTAGTTGACTTGACTGATATTTTGGTTGATTTGACTGGTTAAGTGAGTGATTGATAGACATATGGATGGATCAGTGAGATGGAGATTAGCACCGAGGGGACGCATAGCTATAGTGTACGCTCTAAACTTAAATATAGTACAAGTTAATGAACGAAGGAATAGCTTAATGGGTGAATAGATACGTGTTCAGCTGGATTGGTTTACCTGGATTTGTTTACTTCATTTCGTCAGGCAAAAGGTTAGATACGAAAGCGTTTACGTCATTATCGGGCTTTTTTTTAGCGGGCTTTTCTTTTCATTGTTGTTTCCTAGAGGGCTTTTTTTATTGTTTCCTTTTTTTTGTGCCCTTGTGCTGTCTCCTTTGCTGTAAAAAAAAAAAATTAGCTAGTTCATTGATCGTGTGTGTGTGTGTGTGTGTGTGTGTGTGTGTGTGTGTGTTTAAACGAGACAGGAAAGTTATTTGATGATTGCATACATATTCACTGGAGTATCTGTATTATGTACGTATGTATGTATGTATGTGTGTATGCATAAATGTTTGCATGAGTGTATTTATCGGGCAGCTCCATTTTTGTCATCTGTTTGTGCCATTACCGGGAATAATTTGTCATACTCTTTTATGCGAATACAAATCATTAAACCTGTATCAAATAATGTGTGCAAATACTACTCTTTTTTTTTAGCTGCATCGAGCAGATAATAGCGCGCTGATATAAAAAAAATACTAATAACATAAGTAAATAGATAAATAATAAATAAAATAATGAATACCAACTAAAAATATCAATTCTTTTATGTTTGCAAATACCAACTATAATCACCAATAATTATTTGTCTATTTTCACTTTTTCTCTTCCCTGCCAGGTGGCCGAGCTGTTACCCCCCAAAGAAGAGAGCAACAGCAACCAGGTGTGTGTGTGTGTGTGTGTGTGTGTGTGTGTGTGTGTGTGTGTGTGTGTGTGTGTGTGTTTGGCTTCTTTAAAAAAAACTGACCTTGTTGATTTTGGAATAAGATGATGAATGTTAAAAGACAAATAGAAAAGATAAAAGATCTCCCAGGTTAGGAAGCTGATGAATGATAAAAAGATGGATAAATAAAGATAAAAGAAGGGCCAGGTTAAGGTGTTGTTAGCTTAGGATACATCAGCTGAGGTTTGTTTATTTTGCATTCCGCTATTCCGGTTAGTTCAGGCGACATAAATACTTACTGCGAGATTAAAAAGTCCTCTGCGATTCTGACCTGCAATGATACAATATTCAAAGTGATTTTCATTCATGACACCTCGATTTAATGATAATGAAACCGAGAAGCAAAATAAAAGTGATATGTAAAGCTGAAGTGTTGGTGTTATACGGTAATGTGAAGTTCAATAGCGTTACATGATACACAGTTATTTCAATTTATCACACCTCGATTTGATGACAATATAACCGAGAAAATAAAGAAAATAGTATAATATAAAGCTTAATTGATGGTGTTATGCGGTTATATGAAATTGCTTAGAGTCTTGATTAATTAGTTGATATAAGTAACGAGTTCAGGAGAGGTGAGAAGAGCCAGGTGAGTCAGGTTGTGCACAAACAATACACATGCTTCTGCCAAGGTCACTCATCCCCATTAGCTGAGAAGGACGACAGGTGCGAGGATATGAAACACCTGTATATCCATGGTGAACTGATATTCTCTCTCTCTCTCTCTCTCTCTCTCTCTCTCTCTCTCTCTCTCTCTCTCTCTCTCTCTCTCTCTCTCTCTCTCTCTCTCTCTCTCTCTCTCTCTCTCTCTCTCTCTCTCTCTCTCTCTCTCTCTCTCTCAGCATTGATTGATTGGCCTCCCGGAGTGCAATTTCAGGAGCGGTTTAAGTGATTGGATAATGAGATAATCGTGTAACTTGTTGACTGCCTGACACACCTGTGAACTGAGTGCACGTCTTCTGATTGGTGCACGGCGAAGTGAGTGTTGGGAAAGTGAGAGTGAGAGGAAGATTGTGAAGAGAGATTGAAAGGAAGAGGCTGTTGGAGAGAGAGAAAGATGGGTTGGTAGGGATAGCTAAGTAGATAGATAGATAGATGGGTAGATAGATAGATAGATAGATAGATAGGTTGGTAGGTAAATAGAAAGATATTCCTATATGCTAATGAAAAAGGACTCTAAAAGCATAATAGTATCTCCTGGCTTTTCTCTAATATATTAAGTCGTTTTAAAGTGAAAAAAATACGTACTTGACTCACTCTATTGGTCATTTACCATAGATCAACTGACGGCATATTCATCTAAAGCAATAAATCCGTTAAAAATAAACGATAAGACACAAAACAAACGTATTGAAAAGATAAGAGAGTGAATAATATATGGACACAAAATACTACACATAATATGCTTCCTTTGTCTTGCTTGCCATTGATATCTTTATTAATCTAACGCAGGCGGCGACGATTGAGGAGACAACGCCCGCCACAGCATCCTCCGCCGACGCCGCCACCCCCGCCGCCGACGAGGTACCAATTCCCAGCAGCTTCAACGGGTGTGGCGCGCTGGGGCTGCACATACGGGATGACACACTACCTATAAGCACCATGACGGACTGCTGCGGCGTCCACGACACCTGCTACGCCGCCTCCTGCAGGGCCAACAAGAAGGAGTGTGACGGGAAGCTTCGGACGTGCTTATTCTCGGCGTGTGATGGTCGGCCGGCGGACAAGATGCTGCAGAAGAGCTGTCGAGGCGCCGCTAAACTTCTGTTCTCTGGCACGATGGCGCTCTCTTTCCAGCAGTATAACGGAGCGCAGGACAAACTCGGCTGCATGTAAGAAGGAATCGAGTCTTTTTCTTCGTCTATTTCATTTTTGGGGGGTGTCTTAAGAGTTTGATGGTTGTTTTCGTGAGTTTGTTTTTTGTTTGTGGTTCATGGGGTTTCTTGTTTTGATGTGTCTTAATCTGTTTTCGTGATCTTGTTTGCGTTTTTTGGTTCACTGGAAAAAATAACGTCGTCTCCTAATTAACTTGCCTTTGGTGTGTGTGTTATTTTCATGTTTGTTTTTATGCTGAATATGTTGTTGACTCTTCCTCTTTGTCCACAGAAGACCGCCGCCGCCGCAGAAGTTCCTAAAAGGCGGGAAGAAAGGGTGAGAAAGATTACCAGGAAACCCAACGCTGGAACATTGATCTCATCTTTCCACCCCAATGTTTACTTTTCCGTCGAGAGATCCCGTTGTGTGAATCTCTCGGCAACAGGCAGGGAACTAAATAAGGGCCAAAATATGAAACATTTCGTCGCTCAAGCATACTCACTTTTGACATGGCTTTCCTGGGAGTTATGAGCCTTTCTGTGGGTAGTTTTACGACCCTGGTAGGAGACAAGGCTTCTGTACCATGGGCTCTAGAAAACACTCCTTAGAATCCATTTTATCCCTTTTTTTGGCCTTTATAAGTAATTGATGTGAGAGTCGGTAGCGTTTAAGAATACCGATCTAACCTTCCCCTGAGACTTGGTGTAAAATATTCTTACTTTAATCCATTATGACCTTTTGTAAACAGCTTGACCTGACCTGAACCATCTTACCTGGTTTGCCTTCCCTCCGACATGCCTCCAGGTGACCTCCCTTCCAAACCTTGACCCTGTAAACTTTCCAGGTCAACAGAACCCTTCTCCCTGGCAAGTCCCTCTCGTCATTCATCTTTACTCCGAACCCATTGTTACTTAAGTTCGATGGCCATTTACGAAGTTGAGAGAAAATAACAACCCTTCTTTTTATCTTCTTTCTTTTTTTAATTAATGAAATGTGATTGCCTATTCATGGCGTTTCCAGTATTGTGTTGTCCTTTTCCATTTTTCTTCAGCGTATTGTCATATAAGATAAAACGTGGGCTCGCGCGCTTCCCCGGGAATTTGTGGTATTGTCGAAATTGTCCATAAACTCGGACGGTTTGTATCACACTTTCGTTTTATATGATGCGCATTTCCTTTCAATAAATGTGGATGAAATTGAATTCAGAGTTTAGTATTACTGCCATAAATGAGAGAGAGAGAGAGAGAGAGAGAGAGAGAGAGAGAGAGAGAGTTCTCCCTACCCCTTTCTCTCTCTCTCTCTCTCTCTCTCTCGCCACATTCACGGTCTCCAGGTGGCGCCACGCTCGCCACCTGAACCATCTAACACATGCAAATGATATACTGCTTCCACCCTCGAATTTCCTTGGCCTTCACCAGCCTGTCCGTCCGTCTGTCTTTCTGTTTATCCGCCCGTTACTGTCAGTCTGTGCATCTTACTGTTCGTCCGTCGTTCCATCTGCCTATTGTATACCCTAAATGTGATTGCTTTCCTTTCAGAAACTATCGTGATTCTAGAACGAATTATATCAACCGTATCTCCTTTTTTTCCCCATTTGTTTCTCAGGATTTGGAAACAGAAGAGTCCCACCACGAAAGGGAACTCAAGTGGCCAGGGAATGGGGACAGAAGAGGACAGAAGGAAGTGAGGCGTTGTGCTCTTGTGATCTCGTGCCTGGATGTGATAGGAAAAGTCACCAACATGGACTGGGACGCTGTGGTGGGTGTGGGTGAGCAGGTGACGCTGACGTGTGTGGGCGTGCCAGTGGGCGTGGTGGGCGAGGCTGGGAACTGTGTGATGATGGCCCTGGTAGCTCAAGTCAAGCCCATGCGCTCATCTGTCAATCTCCTTTTACCCTGCCTCGCCCTGTGTGACGGCCTCTCAGCCTCCCTGAAGAATGAAGGGATGAAATGACGTCTCAAATACACCTTCAGTTTTACATCTCCATCACATACAAGTTTCTTAAGGAACACAAAGACGCATGAAGTCAATAAAAGGATCGTAGGAACACTGAAACGCTCCCAGTTGCATATTTTGTGGAGGCAAGACGAAATCGCTGCATCGTGAAAAGGAACACGTGAAAATCATACATAAAACTGTGGACCCCGACTTTCCCTGATCCGTCCACCTGCATGCCACGCCCACCTGTCAGCGAGCCCAGGTGAACAACATAAATAAAAACAGCAATACCAGGCCGGCTTGTCTCCTCCTCTCCGTCCTCTCCCTCGTCGCTTACACCCCCCAGATCGCTATTGTGTTTCCATTACAGCGGGGAATTAAAATGTCATGTATGTTTTATGTGTGTTTTTTGTCGTTGTAAAGTGTGTGTGTGTATGCGTGTGTTTGTGTGTGTGTGTGTGTGTGTGTGTGTGTGTGTGTGTGTGTGTGTGTGTGTGTGTGTGTGTGTGTGTGTGTGTGTGTGTGTGTAGCTCTAAATGGCTTCATAACTAAAACGTTGAGAGTTGAATTAAAACTGAAAACAAATAAACTCGGCGATTGTGTAACCCTCATAATGTAAGCATTTTTAAATAATCACGCATTCAATTTATTAATTTTTTTGTTATTGGGTCAAGGGCAGCCAGAGATACGCGAGTTACCCATTAAACGCGGCTTTCTCTTATGTGACCAACTCGTTTTCTTTGATCGGAAGCTAGAGCGAGAGAGAGAGAGAGAGAGAGAGAGAGAGAGAGAGGTCTCTCTCTCTCTCTCTCTCTCTCTCTCTCTCTCTCTCTCTCTCTCGCAATACAGAGCAGGATGAGATGGTACCTTTGATGTCTCCCTCGGGCTCCGGTACCGTCTTGATCTGGTGGTCGCATGATGGCTTCTTCTCATTAATGTTAGTCTCAAGATGATGTATTCCTCCTCGTCGTCAGCGGATATGGCAGTAGAAGCATTAGGGAGTGATTGCTGGAGAGGTAAAAGGGGGTATGGGTGCGTGTATATAGGCGGTGGTTGTGGTGGTTGTACTTAAGGTGATTGTAGTAGTGGTGGTGGTGGTGGTGGTGGTTAGGGTGATGGAAAAAGGAAATATAGTTCAGGGCTTCTGGTATAGCTGTTCGTGACCTCAGTGCTCATCTCCGTCTCATTGATAGAAATAGTAAGTAAAGTTTGTGGCTTATAATATAGTTGTGCGTGACCTCGGCGCTGTCTCCGTCTCATTGATAGAAATAGTAAGTAAAGTTTGTGGCTTATAATATAGTTGCGCGTGTCCTCAGTGCTCATCTCCGTCTCATTGGTCTAAAATGTAGCACTATAATAATTGTAGTGTTAGTACTAGTATATTTAGATGTAACACCAACAATAACAACATGAACAACATCACTAACAACAACAATAGGGGAAATAGCATCAGAAACAACTAAGAACAATCAACAGCAATTAAAACATCAACAACTACAGTGAAAAAACAATATACCAACAGAAAAAAAGCATCAACAACAACAAATACAACACCACCACCAACAACACCAACACCAACAGAAAGAAGCATTTCCGTCATCATCAGTATCAACAACAACAACAACAGCAAATACACCAACACCACCAACAACACCAACAACACCAACAACAAAAAAGTATAAGCAACAGTAATGGAGCTAGGTGTAGGAAATAAAGCTCCCGGGCGGCGTCCAATACCAAAGGTCTATTAAAAAGTTTGAAAAGCTCCATATGTCAAGAGAGAGAGAGAGAGAGAGAGAGAGAGAGAGGGAGAGAGAGAGGGGGGGGGGGGGGGAGTCGTAATGTCGGAAGATGCAACTCTGCTGTGCATTCATAAGTTTAAGTCCTGCTGGGAAAATTACGGAAAATAAGCGTATTAAGAGTGCCTCAATTTCAGTAATAAGAGCCACGAGAGACGCCGCGCACTGTGATTGGTCGAAGGGAAAGCCGGTGCCAGTTTTCCGCCAATCAGCTTCCTTCTTTTTTTACTGTAAACTGATTGCTGGTTGGTTACTTGGTTGAAGAGTGGCCGTTGGGAGTTTTTAGTCGATTTTTTTTCTTCCTGATTTTCTTGCTTATATTGCTTGTCTCTCTCTCTCTCTCTCTCTCTCTCTCTCTCTCTCTCTCTCTCTCTCTCTCTCTCTCTCTCTCTCTCTCTCTCTCTCTCTCTCTTATCCTCTTTGTTTGGCGTTATTTCTCCTCTTAATATTCTTTTTCTTCCTCTTTTCCTCTTTCTCTTTCTACTTCAACTCAATTTTCTCTCCTCCTCTTCCTCCTTCTCCTCCTCTTCCTCCTCCTCCTCCGTGAAGGTCATGATGGAGAGAAGAAGGAGGGAGATAAGACACATTCTCCTCCTCCTCCACAGAGCATCTCCACCTCTTCCTTCAACACGACTCTTCCTGCAGTGTGGAGAGGAGGTATAATGATGATGAAGAAGAGGAGGAGGAGGAGGAGGAGGAGGAGGAGGAGGAGGTGTATAAGAATGTCTCATTGTTTAGATTTTTTACTCTTGTATGAAAAGTATTGATTCATTTGTTGTTTATTCTTATGTGTCTATATGTCTGTATGTCTGTCTATCTATCTGTCTGTTTGTCTGTCTGTCTTTCTGTCTGTTTGTCTGTGTCTATGTTTGTTTGTTTTGTGTCTGTTTGCTTGTCTGTCCATTCTCTCTCTCTCTCTCTCTCTCTCTCTCTCTCTCTCTCTCTCTCTCTCTCTCTCTCTCTCTCTCTCTCTCTCTCTCTCTCTCTCTCTCTCTCTCTCTCTCATATACGTATTGATAATGGAATCTGTTTTTTTTTCTCTTATTTTTTTTTTGGAATTTTTTTTAAGTATGTTGATAAAGCAGGACCAAATATGTTTTTTTACTTAAAATTTTCCAACTGTTTTTTTTATACTCCTCTCGTCAGTTTTCCGGGTCAGCGAGAAGCGGAAATAAAAGAAAACAAATAAATATGATGTTTTTAATGGTCCTCTGTTTTTTTTTGTGTTTTTTCAATATTGTTTTATGTCCAGCGGTGATGCTTTAAAATGGAATTCCTGAGCACACACACACACACACACACACACACACACACACACACACACACACACACACACACACACACACACACACACACACACATATCTCTCTCTCTCTCTCTCTCTCTCTCTCTCTCTCTCTCTCTCTCTCTCCCACCCAAAACCCCGAATCCATTTTCTCTCACTAATTAATCATATATTTTAGGGCAAACTCAAATACTCTGGGAATATTATGGCACACTTATTTTTCATCATTATGTTCGATGCATTATAGGAGCGTCACGAGTTAGACGGAGTTTGGATGCTTCTGAAATTGTTCCCGAGCAGATTTGAAGCTAAATAGAGAGTCATGTTTGTGAAAAAGTTGAAATGGTCTGCTGGAGATGGCGGCGGCGGTGGTGGTGATGGTACTGTTGTTGTTGTTGGTGGTAGTAGTAGTAGTAGTAGGAGGAGGAGGAGGAGGATGGATAGTAGTAATTTTTGTTATTGTTGTTGTTGTTGTCGTTTTAATTTTGGTGTCCTTGTCCTCGTCATAGTAGTAGTAGTAGTGGTAGTAGTAGTAGTAGAAGCAGTAGTAGTAGTAGTAATAGTAGCTGTTGCTGTTGTTCTTGATTTTTGTTGTTGTAGAAGGGAGGCGTAGAAATGAGAGAATTTTAGATTCCAACAAAAAAAGTAAAGTCTTTGTATACATGAATATTATTACATCAATAAAAGGGAGCAGAGAAAGGGATATGTTAGTCCTTCCTCTCCCCTCTACTCTCAGCCCTATACCTCCTACCTCTTCCAGTCCCCGCTCCGCCCCTCTACATTCTTCCGGCTGGCTGGTGATAGAATGCCCCGGGAGTCAACAGCAAATGAGATTCTTCCGATCAAATTGCTATGAAAAAAAAAGCTTCGTCTTGAGTTTTTCTGCCCTTCTCTCTCTCTCTCTCTCTCTCTCTCTCTCTCTCTCTCTCTCTCTCTCTCTCTCTCTCTCTCTCTCTCTCTCTCTCTCTGTGTAAGTAAATATTGAGAAATATTCACATTGATAGACAGATGAATAAGTAAGCAGACAGATAGGGAGAGATTAATAGATAGATAATTTAAGTGATCGGTAGATGGAGAAATTCATAAATACACACACACACACACACACACACACACACACACGTAAGCCATGACAAGAATTTTGCTATTTAATAATAAATTAATTTTGCCTTCGTACATAATCCAGGCTTATTTGTCATATAATTTAGCATTCCTATTCTGCTAAAAATATAATTTTCTGGCGTGCGAGCATACGAGTGGCGGCAGCCCAGCGGCCGGCAGGGCTGTGTCTGGACCCCGAACCCTGCCCCGCCCTGTCCGCTTTCTGGCGTGTCTCTGCTAAGACTTACCTGACCCTGCTGCGGCCGCCCTGCTACTTTCCTTTCATATCCCTCCATTGCATTATTCTCTCTTCTTGGCTTGATATTCTGTTTATAGTGTTGACAGTTCTCGTCGCTGCCTGTCGTTCCCTTGCACATTTTCCGGGCCGTTGTTCGGCTTTCCAGTCTCTCCATACCTGTTTATCTCCTTCCCTTCCAAACATTCCTTTACCCTTGTTTCTGAATGAATATAATTTTTTGCTGTGTGCCTGTCTCTGCCCTTTGCTTGTATTTCCTTTGTAGTTCTCTGCTGTACTCTTTATCGTTTCATTCTCTGTGCTCGTCTCTTTCCTTGTCCAGCTGTTTTCATCACGGCTCTCTCTGCTCCTGGTGTGTCTATGTACCTCCTGCGGTCCTGACTGCCCCTGGTGCTCCCAGTTTGCTAGTAGTGCCCTCTGTTTGCTTGTACTGCACCCTGTTTGCCTGTAATGCGCCCTGTTTGCCGTAACGCGCCCCTTCTTTGCTTGTAGCGCCCCCTGTTTGCCATTAGTGCGCCCTGTTTGCTTGTAGTGCTCCTGTTTGCCTGTAGCGCGCCCTGTTTGCCTGTAGTGCGCCTTGTTTGCTTGTAGCGCTCCTGTTTGCTTGTAGTGCTCCTGTTTGCCTGTAGCGCTCCCTGTTTGCCTGTAGCGCTCGCTGTTTGCTTGTAGTGCTCCCTGTTTGCCTGTAGCGCTCCCTGTTTGCCTGTAGCGCTCGCTGTTTGCTTGTAGTGCTCCTGTTTGCTTGTAGCGCTCCTGTTTGCTTGTAGTGCTCCTGTTTGCCTGTAGCGCTCCCTGTTTGCCTGTAGCGCTCCCTGTTTGCCTGTAGCGCTCCCTGTTTGCCTGTAGCGCTCGCTGTTTGCTTGTAGTGCTCCCTGTTTGCCTGTAGCGCTCCCTGTTTGCTTGTAGTGCTCCCTGTTTGCTTGTAGCGCTCCCTGTTTGCTTGTAGTGCTCCCTGTTTGCTTGTAGTGCTCCCTGTTTGCTTGTAGTGCTCCCTGTTTGCTTGTAGCGCTCCCTGTTTGCTTGTAGCGCTCCCTGTTTGCTTTTAGTGCGCCCTGTTTGCCCGTGGCGCGGCCTACCCACACCCGGGACTGAGGCCGGCTTGGTGCACCTTTAAAACCTAATTAAAAAGCTTCACCTCGAGTTTCCTTCATAGAGAAATAGTTTCGTTGCCGCGTGTTTTGTGGCCTCGAGGGCGACTACTGAAATTCCCTTTTGAGTCTTGCTTGTAATTGCATTCGTTAGTGCGTCTGTTCCTGCTTGGCTTCTGTTTGGCTTCCGCGGCTCTTGAGAAGCGGGCTTTTTACTCTTTCTTTTATTTGTATGTTTTACTCACGCCACTTCACTGTGCATCAGGTTTACGAATGTTTACCCATTTATTCATTTGCCAACGAACATTTTACGTATTCATTTCTTTACCCAGTGGAAATGTCTCACTAGTTTGTTCCATGATGCTCAGGTGAAGACGATATTTTGATTATTTTCTTACCACGTTAATATAAAGTTGGGGGCATAGATTACAAATGCGTTTGGCCTTAGTGCGCATTTCCAACCACAGCATACTCATAACCTGCGTTCTACATATTCTCTTTCATTCAAACTTTACACGCACTCACCCACAGACAAAGACGAACCAAGAACATTATTACATCATTACTTGCTTTTTCTCACAGGCTGCTCACTATTCTGTCAACACGTATGTTCCACCACCTACACACATAACCTGCGAGCCACAATGAATATTCTCTTTCGCTTAAACTTTCCATGCACTCACCCACAGACAAGAACATTATTTCATCATTACCTGCTCATTCTCACAGGCTGCTCACTATTCTGTCAACACGTATGTTCCACCACCCTCACACATAACCTGCGAGTCACAAATATTCCCTTTCATTCAAACTTTACACGCAATCACCCATAGACAAAGACGAATCAAGAAGCATTATTACAACATTACCTGCTCATTCTCACAGGTCGCACACAAATTCCTGTTTACTCGTACCTTCCACTCACTGCCTACACACAAGGTAACCTGCGCTCCGCCGGTATTCTCTTTCATTCAGCATCAACTTACACCCCTGAAAAAGCATGCAGTTCGGAGGGGCCCGCCAGCGATAACTCGTCAAACACTCAGCGCGCGGCAAACACAGGCAAGGGTCAAGCACCATTCACTCATCCCTCCTAATTGGCATCACTGATTTCCGGACATGGCAACACTTACGGCAACTTTTAGCAGCCTCGAACGTAGTGATATTTTTTGTTTTCTTTCTCCCTTGGGCTGACGAAGGTAAAAATAGTTCTCCAGGAAGGTTTTTTTTGCATTCTTTTTTTTTATTCATTGGGTTCGTTTGCTTTTGCTTGTATGCTTGAAAACAGCTTCTTCAAACTCATTTTTTTCTTCTTTGTTACTAGAAAGGTATAAAAGTAATATTGTAGGAAGTTTTATTTACATACTTTTCCAGCTCAGTAAATATTTCCTTTTTTTTTCATAGTTTATTTTATATATTTTCTTGATACTCTTAGATATATACCACAAAAGGATCAGCTGTATTATCCCAGCCACATTCATCCTTCTTTTACTAGAAAAAAGCGAATCCTAGATCCAACATATCCTTTATTTCCATTCCACATTATTTTACTCATACTGACCTTCAAATAAAACAAGTCTATTTGCAACTCGTGACCCTGTACAACTCGTGACCCTGCACAGAGGTCAGGTCGTGCCGCGGGCCCTTCCTTCCCCGGTAAATGTATGCGTGGGAACGTTTTTCATCCGCCGGTAGAGAATTTATAAACGTTGCAAGGTTTTCGCTTCCTAACGTTGGGGGTACTTCAACGTTTGTGTTTTGTGTTGGATTTTTTTTTGCTTCTGTTGTTTATATTCTTAGCGAGCCTGAGCTCCAACTCTTCTGTGTGCTCTTTTTTTTTTTTGTTAGAATTTTTTTTGGCAAAGTGAAATAGATACATGGTCATAGCTTTGCACATTCTACACGGAATAAACAAAGATAAATAGACATAAATAGATAAGGTAGATATATAGATAGAGATAGATACATTAATAGATAAATAGATAGATAGATAGATACATACATTAATACATACATGGACAGATAGATAGGTAGGTAAGCAAATAGACAGACAGACAGACAGACAGACGGACAATAAATTCCAGTATGGCATTTCATGAGGCCACATTCCCATACAAATTAATTATGGTCCATGGAATAAAATTAATGTTCTATTCGCCATTCGTGTTGTTTCCACTAATTGTGAGATAAACGGACTTGATCCCCGCCAGTGCCGTGCCCGATATTCTTGTGATTATGGCGGTTATAAATTTTGTTTTGATTATTTATTATTATTACTATTTTATATATGTATTTTTTTTTAAGTCCGTTATTATCATTACTACTACTACTACTACTACTACTACTACTACTACTGCTACTACTACTTCTACTGCTACTATTACCACTACTACTACTACTACTACTACTACTGCTATTACTACTGCTACTCAACTATTCCGACTACTACTACTACTACTACTACTGCTGCTGTTTCTATTCCTCCTCCTCCTCCTCCTCCTCCTCCTCTTCTTCCTCCTCCTCCTTCTACCTCTGTTACTCTTGCTTTCAGTATATTCCTATCATCACTAAATTCCACCCTTATAACCTCATCGTCATCATTATCATTGCCATTTTCTTCATACCTACAAAACAAAACAAAAAAAGCAGTGGATAATAGCTTATAACAACCCTATTAAAGACCCCGTAACTACCACTCAGGAGGCACCCACCAATCACGAGTCAGCTAACAGGGAGCCAATGGGGAGAGGGTGACGTCATCGGGGGACAATCGGAGAGCTCCTTGTTGTCGTAGCCAGGAGCGAGGTGTCCCTTTCCCGCCGGGCATGTGTTTCTGTTCCTGCGGGTGGGTGCTCTGACGCCTGTTCCCTTGTCGTTCAGTCCTTGGTTGTTTGTCCTCGTGTGTGTGTGCGTGAGCGTGTCCCTCTGTGTGTCTGCCCTCCCTGCCCCGCTCACCTTCACGAGGATAAAGTAAGTGTCTATGTTATTATGTTTCTTATTCTCATTCTTCTGTTTTCTTGGTTTGAATTTAAAGATTATTCGTTATCTACCTGTGTTCGTTACTTAATATAGGTAATTCAGCTTATTTCCGTATATCATCTTCACGACGATAGAGTTTGTAAGTAAAGTAAGGTAAAGTAAGTACCCGAATTATAGTTATTTTTATCGTTGGTGTTGTTGTGCTTCTAATTTCTATGGTGCTTTGTTGTGGAGCGATTGTTCACTTGTTACCTACTCGCCTGTCCATGTGGGATTGTGGAAAGGTTCACTATTTATCACGTTTACTTGTGTTTTCCTACTACTTAACGAGTCTTTATATCATCAGTTTCTCCTTCTTCCTTGTTACTAACTATATATACTCCATTATTATTGTTGAGTTGTAATTCAGTTGTTCCCTATTCTCTTGTCCAGTTGTGAATATTGTGGAAAGTTTCAATAATTATTACGTTTACCTGTGCTTTCCTACTAATTAACGAGCCTTTTATATCGCCCTACCACCCCTTCTTCCTTCCTTGCTCCTATCTCCTCCTTTACTCTTGTCCAAATGTTCAATAATTATCTCGTTTGCTTGTGCTTTCCTGCTACTTAACATGGTTTGTACCTCATCATTCCAACCTTCTTCCTTGCTGCTTCCTACTTCATTATCATTGCAGGCTGTTTGCTCTCTCTCTCTCTCTCTCTCTCTCTCTCTCTCTCTCTCTCTCTCTCTCTCTCTCTCTCTCTCTCTCTCTCTCTCTCTCTCTCTCTCTCTCTCTCTCATATTTACTCACTCCTGGTACGAATCACTCACCCTTCCTCCCTCACAGTCCATCTACTTTACTTTCAATCAATTTCGCTTTACTGGATTGGTCGTCGTTTACTCTAACTTCACCGTCATTTAATTTTACCTTTGATACATTTAACGTCACGCCACGAACGTTTTTTTTATAATTATCGTCACCGGCTATAACGTTCACAAGGTCATTACACTTTTATTTGTTTCTCATTGTAGTATTGCTGTTAATTATCCCATTTCTGATATGGTCAATCCTCTAACTATCTTATTATGTTAATTTTTTTTACATAAGTCATTAGTATTCGTGGCTCTTTCAATTAAATACCATCTGTGTTTAAGTTAATATTCACAAACTCACTACTTCATTATTCATTCTTATTAATATTCGTCGCTGGTAACGATCACACGTGTTTTGTATAATCAAACAATCTCATCACACTTTTCCTTCATTCCTCGTCCGTATTCTTGGCTATTTTAATCTTATATCACCTTTATTTTGGTTACCCTTCACAACCTCAATAGCCTTCCCTCATTTCTCATTCATATTCATCGCCATCAGCTACATATCACCTGTTTATTTTTATTTTTTTTACGCACAACCTCTATACACTTATTCATATATTCGTATTCGTGGCTTTTATCACCTGTATGTTATTTCACCTTCTCACAACTTCATTATCCTTTTCATTCAGTCCTCGTTAGTATTCATTGCTATTAACCAACTCCACCTAGCTTGATTATATAGTCCCCGGCACCTCACCACCTCACCACCTCGACAGCCTCACGTAACCTCTCCTCAGCTCGGTACCTCATTGCAACCCCTCTACCAAATTTCACGGGACCCGCCTTTCCGTCACAGTGCTCAAGGAATCTCGACTCTAAACATATTTCTCATTCCAGTCCTAATAAGCCACAGAAGTACTGCATTCCGCGCCCTTCCCATCACACACACACACACACACACACACACACACACACGCACACACACACACACACACTGAAGAAGAAAAACTCAACACAAAAAAACGTAACAAGCTCATTAGTGAAACAGTATTTAAAGTCGCTTGCTATTAACTCTTCTCTCTTTTCCTTATTCTTATCATTATTATCATTGCTAATTTTTTATTAGGACTGAAGTATTAAGTCTCAAAAGGATAGATTTTTATACAACACCGAAACACATAACGACTAAACAAGCAACTAGGCAATTATGAAAGACTAAATTGGACTTGAAATGTCTCTTTGTGTATATATGTGTTTATTTATTTACACGTTACCCTGAGCTAAATAAGTTTGTGTGTGTATGTGTGTGTGTGTGTGTGTGTGTGTGTGTGTGTGTGTGTGCCGGCGAATGAACGTTTTGGTGTACAATTTCTACGTTGCCAGGCTTTCATTTCCTCCGCCTTTCTTTTCCCGTTTCGTTACGTTCGCTGTTATTTCTGTCGTTTTATTTACTGTGGCAATTATTTTCTGCGGTTACGAGGATGGAGGGTCGGGAGGAGGAGGAGGAGGAGGAGGAGGAGGAGGAAGGGAGAGGAGAGGAAGGTAGGACGGAGTGGAGGGGGACACAGGTTCATACTATCGAGGTTTGACGGCCGCGATTTAAACCCCGCTTAAAGGACTCAGGCAATGCTCTTTAAATACTCGGTCGTTAAATAATAATATCGCTTCATGGTAATTCTACGCCGTATATTTATTGCTACGACCGACCTTCATTTGTTTATCGAAAAAGAGTATAATGTGGACCTCGATTGTAATGTGCGCCACGCCTGCCCGACTCACACACACACACACACACACACACACACACACATACAGAGGGCTATTATTATTTCTATTATTTGTTGCGTGCACGTATAACATTATCTCTTGTTTATCAATAAGTTTAGTACATGGGCGTATTGCGTGTTTAGCGTGTGTGTGTGTGTGTGTGAGAGAGAGAGAGAGAACAGCCTGTCCGAAATTTAAAGGACCTGGGTTCGTTTGTTTTGTGGAAAATGACTTACATCCCACTTGGTTCAATAATGACGCACTTGAGAGAGAGAGAGAGAGAGAGAGGGGGGGGTTGAATTGCTTTGTTGATCACCGCTACGAAGGGTTTTGATTCCTCGCGGTTCACATAATCATAAAAGTTTTCCAGCACCGCCCCGCAACCCGCTATCAAAGAGAGAAAGGAGGAGAGCGGAGAAGTGGCTGGCATGTCAGTTTTGCCGGAAATGAGAGAGTGTAAAGGAGAGGTAAAGAGGAAGAGGAGAGGAAGAGGAGTAGAGAGATGAATGAGCAAAGCAAGAGGGAGGGAGAGGGAGGAAGAAAGAGGAAAGAGGAGAAATGATTTGAGGAAGGAGAAGAGAGGGATTGAGAGGGTGTAAAGGGGACGAAAAGAGGAAGAGGAGAAGGAAAGAGAAAAATGAGTAATGTAAGAAGGAAGGGCGAGGAAGGGATAAAGAGGAAAGAGGGAAGACCAAGAAAAGGGAAGAATAGGCAATGAAAGGAGGAAGGGAGAGGAATGGATAAAGAGGACGGAGAAAAACTAAGAAGAGAGAAGAGAGAAGAGTGAGTTAAGGAGAATAGTGTAAAATGAAAAATGAGGTGAATATAAGCTTGAGAGAGAGAGAGAGAGGAGGAGGAGGAGGAGGAGGAGGAAGGCACCACATGTAAACAATTTCAGAAATATAAATAAAACCGTATAATTATGTTACGCGCCAATTTCATATACGTTTTCAGAGCTTATTGTATATTTTGGGGTCGTTTGCATTTCTCTCTCTCTCTCTCTCTCTCTCTCTCTCTCTCTCTCTCTCTCTCTCTCTCTCTCTCTCTCTCTCTCACACGCAGAAATGTAGCGTTATTGTGTGTGTGTTTGTGGATAATTGATTTAACTTCATCATTTAAATCACACACACACACACACACACACACACACACACACACACACACACACATGCACTTCAAAAGACACACAAAATACATTCAATTCACAAAGTAGCAAACTAAGTCTCACACTCGTACTGCCCACATAAAAACGAGCATAAATAACAGTATAAATAAAATAACATCAATAACACGAGCTAAACCAATGACAAAGCGAGAGAAAATAACGAAATAATACAATCACAAGGGGAAGGAGATTGACAGATACATATATACATAGGCGGAGAAATGAATGAATAGCTTAGAAGAATCAATCAATTATTTAGTTTCTTACGTATAGAAGACATTTTTTTACTGCTAAAGAAACAGCTCAAGGGCAACAAAAGAAGGTGTAAAAAAAACCTGCTAAGGTGCGGTATATCGTCAAATTGTTCCCTTGCATTCAAAAGACTCTTTTACATTCTGAAGAGGCTACGTTATAAATTAAAGCACCACACATAGACGAAAAGGTGCCATACATATATAAAACAGAAGATAGTGAGGCAGATACTCGCTTGAAGAGATAAAATATGGATGAGAGAGAGAGAGAGAGAGTAATTGAGTGTGTGTGTTTGTTTTTTTGTGTGTGTGTGTGTGTGTGTGTGTGTGTGTGTGTAGTACATGTGCGTGAGTCTTTTTACGCGCGCATGAGAGGAATCGCGTGAGTGTCTGCCATCCATTATTCATCCAAAAACGGAAGTCCTGGACATGAGAGAGAGAGAGAGAGAGAGAGGGTGGAGGGGGGAGGGGGGACGCTCACATCGCAATAAATGATAAATGATACAAAAGAACAGAGGTAAAAATAATCCTAAAAAAAACAAACAAACAAGAAAATCCGATGAAATACTAAAACAATAAATAAAATCAACGAAGAGAAGAAGAAAATGAATAAATGAAAGAGAGAAAGCGATAGATAGATAGATAAATAGGTGTATAGACAGAGAGTGATGGCGAGAAAAATAGGTAATAGATAGTCAAGAAGATTAAAGAGAAGGAAGGAAGATAATTAGGTAGGAGGAGAAAGCAGTAAAAACAACAGGTAGCCAATCGCTTACCTGGCCGTGCGATAATGAAGTTTGGCTAGACGACACACACCTGGAACTTGGAGGAGGAGGAGGAGGAGGAGGAGGAGGAGGAGGAGGAGGAAAAAAGAGTCAGACGATAAGGAGGAGAATGAGAAGAAGAAAAAAATAATAGGAATAGGAAGATGATGATGAAGAAGAGAATGAGAATGAGAAGGAATAAAAAAGAATAGGTAAAAGAGGAGGAAGATAAGGAGGAGAAAAAAGAAAAAAGAGTTAGCAGGAATATGAGGAGAAGAATGAGGGAGATTAAAAGGAATGAGAAGAATAGGAACAAGAAGAGAAGAAGGAGGAGAAGGAGGAGGAAAATGAATAGGAATAGGAAGATGATGAAGAAGAAAAGGAGAATGAGAAGGAATAAAAAGAAGTGGTGGTAAAAGAGGAGAAGGATGAGGAAAAGACAAAAAAAAAACAGTAGGAATATGAGGAGAAGAATGAAGGAGATTAAAAGGAATGAGAAGAATAGGAACAAGAACCGAAAGAGGAGGAGGAGGAGGAGGAGGAGGAGGAGGAGGAAGATGGTGACTTGGTGCATTAGGAGAGATGAGAATAAAAAGGAGAATGGTGATGAAAGACACTCCCAAGAAATTACAGGGAGGTGAACAGGGAAGAGGATAGAGAAGAGAGAAAACCGAGAAGGAAGAAGTAGAAGAGGAAATCAAGAATAATGGTGAAGGCAGAGAAGAAGAAAGACAGAATAGGACAAGAAGACAGGTCATTAGGGAACGGAGGGAGAGAAGGAAGAGGAAGAAAGAGAGGAAGAGGGAGAGGAAACAGAGAGGAGAGAGGAGTGTGGGTGAAGAGAGTCAAGTGGATGAAGAAGCGATGGGTGATAGGGCAAGTCTTTACACACACACACACACACACACACACACACACACACACACACACACACACACACCTGAGATAAATGGGGGCTACACGACACCTGGAATTAGGAGAAAGGTGAAATAATTGTTAGAGAAGAAAAAAATAAACGTACAGAAGATAAATGAAGGAGAAGATGAATAGGAAAGAGGAATAGGAGGAAAAAGAAGAGAGAGAGAGAGAGAGAGAGAGAGAGAGAGAGAGAGAGAGAGAGAGAGAGAGAGAGAGAGAGAGAACATCTGGAGGTGTTAGGAAAGAGGAACAAAGGCCGGAGGGAGCATCTGGTAAGTAGAAGAGAAAGAAAGAGAAAGGAAGGATTGGGAGAAGGAAGGAAGGAAGGAAGGAAGGTAGGGAGGAAGGGAGAACAGAAGGGAAGGAGAAAGGATAATAGAGGAGATGATAGAATAAGTTGAAAGAGAAGGAGGAGGAGGAGGAAGAGCAAGAGGAGGAGTCGGAGAAAGAGGAACAAGAGGAGAAGGAGAGTGAGGAGGAGGGAGAAGAAGAAGAAGAAGAAAAAAAATCATTCCCTCACCAAAAAATCGATTATACTCTCTCTCTCTCTCTCTCTCTCTCTCTCTCTCTCTCTCTCTCTCTCAGCTAATTACGGCTTCTTTCCTTATTATCCGTCCCAGTTTATGAAGCCAGCAAGTTCATTATGAGACGTGATCAATATGCCTTCAGTCCAATCTTTTGCTTTCCTCGTCTCCTTAGTATCTATATTTCTCGCCCGATGAACATAAGAACATAAGAACTTGAGAACGTAAGGAGTCTGCGAGAGGCCGGTTGGTGAAGGGAAAGTGTACGTAATAGAGGAGTTTGGTTGTTCAATAATACACGAGTGACTGAAATAGCGTTGCATATACGAAAAAAACGAAGTAGTGTAAATATAAATAAATGATGATATTGGTTCGTATTATGTGTGTTGATTTGTTGAAGTATATAAAAAAATGAGAGTTAAAATGGCTCTAGAAATATAAATACACAAACAAAACAGAAATAATAATTGGAAAAAAAATAAGTAGGCGTTATAATAAATAAAAGTCAATCATTTATTTATGTCTTAGAAAAAAATCAAGAGGCGACGAATTTTAGTTTTCCAGTAAGTTTTTGTTCAGTCAAGTTTATTTGTTTTATTTACTACCGAGGTTAAAAAAGGTCGGTGAGAAATTTAATCTGATTTCAAGGTGGGTCAAGTTTACCTGGATCCCTCAATTGATTTCCTATGTGACTCTTTTATAAATATTTCTTCCTATTTTACACTTGACGTTCAGATTTTCATTGTGTGTGTGTGTGTGTGTGTGTGTGTGTGTGTGTGTGTGTGTGTGCAGTTATGAACTCGAAATCAAATTGGCTGCCTTGCAATTGGAGCCAAGATATTGAGAGAGAGAGAGAGAGAGAGAGAGAGAGAGAGAGAGAGAGAGAGAGAGAGAGAGAGAGAGAGAGAGAGAGAGAGAGAGACATGGGTACTGCTCAGAATACACTAATATCCCAATCTGGCATTCCCTTTGCTCACACACACACACACACACACACACACGGACCTAGGTAAGCCCGTGTCCTGATTGTACCCTTCTAATCGTCTCAATGATCTCATCTCACCCGAATCCTTTCTAATCCCAGCGTGATGCAGCATAATCCGCTCCCATCATTGAGCTCCCGCGCCTCATACCAACTAAATTAACTCTCCTTTTTACCTTAGTTTCCCCTGCGGTAACCTAAGCTGCCGCCGTCTCTCCGTTTTCTTTGGCTCGGGGTTGAAAGAGAACGGGAGGAGGTTGGTTGCGGTAAAGGGGCTAACTTGAGACGCATTATAAAGCATTTTCTTCGTTAATGGTTTTGCTGTGTCTGGGCGAAGTTTGCAATTCTCTGTGAGGGCGAGAAAAAAGTTGGAAGGAATCTAATTAGTTTGTGTGTTAAGGGTTTTTGTTTTGAAAGACGAGAATGCGGAAGGAAGGAAGGAAGGAAGGCAAGAAAGCATTCATGAGAAGTGAGAGGGAGGGAGGGAGAGATGGACGTCATAAAAGAGTAGTGAAGAAAAGGAGAAATTAATGAAGGTAGAGGGAGCGAGGGGAGTATTTTAAGTAACTAGAGAGGAGAAAAATAACTGCACGATAGAGTGAATGGAAGAAAAGAGTAAAATATATAAGAGAAGATAGGAGAAGTTAAGATATATAGGAAAACAAATATAGGTTAAAAGGAGTGATAAACTATAGATCCAGGTAAGGAAGGAGACGGAGGAATGAAAATGAATAAGTGATGAAGAAGAAGAGCAATTTAAGTCCTATTTTTGCAGCTCGTCCTCCTCCTGCACTTCCTTTTCCTCTCTCTTTTTATCAGGAATCACTATCAATCTGTCCCCTGCTGCTTCTCCTTCCCCTTCACTTCCCTTTCCTTTTTCTTTTTATCAGGAATCACTTTCAATCTGTCCCCTGTTGCTTCTCCTTCCCCTTCACTTCCTTTTCCTTCCTTTATTACTCCTCCTTTGCCTTCTGTTACCCCTCCTCCTTCACCTCCTTTTCCTTCCTCTTGCTTTCAGAAGTCACTCTCCCTGCTGCACACTGTTGAACCTCTCACTCCTTCCCCTCTTCCTTTTCCTTCCTCGCTTTTTCTCCTCTTCCGCTGCACACAGTCGAATCTCCTCTCTATCTCCCTTTCCCTCCTCGCTTTTCCTCCTCTCCCGCTGCAAACAGTTAACCCTCCTCCTTCTCCTCCTTCACTTCCTTCCCCTTGCCATCAGAACTCATTCCCCCATTGCAAACGGTCCATCCACATGTCATAATCGCCGTCGAGGTAAGTGTGGCGTGAGTGTCGCGGCACCCTGCGTCACGCCCTCACGTCAGCGTCTTGCCTGTGACATCGGCGTTTCCTCGGGCGTGAGTTGCGTCGCGTTGGGGTTTGTCCGGCCAGTCGATCGTGTGAAGCCTTTCCGGAAAACCGTCATTGATTCGTAATTGATTGCGCCTCCAGGACTCCCGCGGGCGCAGTTTTTATAGTCGTAGTTTTTACAGTTGCGGTGACTTCATTCCATCAGGGTGTAGTTGTTCGTGGTTATTAATTATTTCTTAGTATTTGCTCCCTGGTGTAGTTATTAGTATTGTTCCACCGTATCGTTCCTTCAGGTAGATGTTGTTTGTATTTGTTATTTATGTTTTGTTTGTGAAGTGCTGTAGTTGTTAGTGCTTTGTGGGGTTTGTTTTGGATGGCATCAGGATTTTGCAAGACATGATATTCTCTTCTTTCTCATCGTACCTTCTTACTCCTTTTGTCCTATTCACTAGTTCTATTGCTGTCATAGTCAAATAAGTGTATCCTCCTCCTCTTCTTCTTCTTCCTCCTCCTTCTTCTTCTCATACATCATACACATCCCCCATCCTTCTTCTTCTCCCTTCTTCTCCTGCCCATCCACCTTCTCCATTCCACTGCCACTTTATCCTCTTCCATCGTCTTCTCCGATCCTCTGTATCTTCCCTCTCTTCCTCCAGTTTCCCCTCTCCTCCTCCTCCTCCTCCTCCTCCTCCATCTCCTCATCCGTTACTTCTGTCGTTTTATTTACTGTGCCAATTATTTTCTGCGGTTACGAGAATGGAGGGTCGGGAGGAAGAGGAGGACGGGGAGGAACACAAAGCAACACAAAGGAAGAACAAACAACAGCAGACCTGCTGGTCCCTACGAGGCTGTTTGTGACAAGCTACACTAACTATCTAATCAAAGGTGGAAGATGAAGGACAGCAAAGGCGAAGGCTCCTCACCAACCCCCCATCCCTCCAGCCAAAGCTGGCAGGAAAGGAAAAAGAACCATGCAGCATGGAAAAACTGCATGGATTTTATGTAGGAAAGAGGAAAGAACTACCATTAATGCTACCACTAACCGGGCAATAAAAACGGACAAGGACACCAGTATTCGAAAGAACTTAACGTTATTACGACAATAAGTAATATCTTAGTTGCTGGTTGGATTCAAAACACTTGTCTAATCTATTCTTGAATCTTTTACCACTTATCTTCAAATTGTGATTTCTTCTTGTTCTATTTGATCGATCAATTGTAATCTTCCGCATTAATATCACTGAATCCTTTAAACATTTTAAACACTTCTATTAGATCGCCTCGCATTCTTCGTTTTGATAGGCTGAATAAATTTACTTCTTTAAGCCTTTTTTCATATGATAAATTTCTCAACCTAGGAATCATCTTTGTTACTCTTCGTTGAACCCGTTCCAACTTTTCTGTCTTTTCTGTAGTAGGGAGACCAAAACTGTACACAGTACTCTAGACGGGGTCGAACCAACGAATTATACAGTTTTAATATTACTTTTTCCGATTTATTATTCAAGACTCGTCCGATGAAGCCAACCAATTTGTTTGCAGTTTTAACTACCTCCGAACAATGCTGACCTGGCTTTAAATCGCTTGATATAGTGATTCCAAGATCCTTTTCTTTACTTACTGCAGAAAGTTGTTTGCCATTCATTTCGTACCGAACGCGATTGTTATTTTTTCCGATGTGCAACACTTTACATTTGTCAACGTTAAATTTCATTTGCCATTGATTGGCCCAACGTGCAAGTCGATCTAGATCTGATTGTAAAGCTTCTTCGTCGAGTGTCGCAGGAGGAGGAGGAGAAAGGGAGATAAGAGGAAGGTAGGACAGAGTGGAGGGGGACACAGGTTCCTCAGTGATAGGCAGAAATTACACCAAAAATCCTCATACGCCATATCCCAGGTGTGTGAGAATCAGTTTCGGGCACCTGTGCAAGAAAATTAGACGCTGATTCTTACACCTGTAGAGAGGCAATTATCGATCAGTCATGGGGAGAATATGCTGAAGGTGGAGGGGGGGAAGGGGGATAGGGAGGAGGGGGGGGGGGTTGTGTGGGTATAACAACACACACACACACACACACACACACACACACATTCACGCACACACATTCACACGCATTCTTTTATATGCTTCAGGGTCACCATTATTGTTTATTGATAGAATTCGTCACCTTCGTCCGGCCCTTCGTCTGCTTGCTGTTAAATATTTAGCGGCTATTTTGGGAACTACTAATGTTACTGTTCTACCACTACTACTACTACTACTACTGCTACTACTACTACTACTACTACTACTGCTACCAATACTACCACCACTATGACGTATGATAAAGATAAATGTGATATCAGAACTATTTCCAAAACTATTATTATTATTTTTACTACTACTACTACTACTACTACTACTACTACTACTACCACCACCACTACTACTACTACTACTACCACTACTAATATTCTTACGTCTCTTATCGTCTTGAGTTCCGGAAAGGTGTCCATATCATGAATTATTTGCCGCATTGATCTGTTTAAACCGTGTCTGAAATCCATCTTAGTCTCCTTCCTCTTCTTCGTCCTCCTCCACATACCTTCCTCCGTCCTTCCCTTTCTCTCTTTCCTCCTCTTTATCCTTTAGTTCCTTCTTCCCTCTCTTTTCCTCATTCTCTCACCCCTTTCGTAACCTTTCCTCAAATCCTCATTCATTTTTATTCTTCCTCCTCTTCCCCTTCGTCCATTTCTCTCCTTCCCTTCATCTCTTTCTCTCCCTTCCTTCATTTCTTTTATCTCCCCCTCTTCTCCTCCCTTCCCCTCGCTTCCAGATTCCGTCTCCTTTATCTGTTTTTATTATTTCCCTCCCTTCTCTCCCTTCCCTTCCTCCAGTTTCTCTCCCTTTTCTGATTTGTTACTCCTTTTCTCCTCCATTTCACCTTGAGTTCCCTCCAATTTCCTCTTATTCTCAATCTTCCTCCTCTTTTTTTTCTTTTGGTATTTGTTCCTCTCCCTTTCTTCCTCTCCCTTCACTACACTCTTATTTATCCCTGATTATTTGTTCCTCTCCCTCCCTTTCTTCTTCTCCCTTTCCCTCACTATTCACCCTTTATTCTTTGGTTATTTGTTTCCTCTCCCTCCTCCCTTTCTCTCTCCTTCCCTCACTCCCTTCCTTCACTACGCCCTTTTTATATGTGGCTATTTGTTCCTCTCCCTTCCTTCCTCTCCCTTTCCCTTTCCCTCACTCCCTTCACTACACCCTTTTATCTTTCGCTGCTCCTTCCCTTCCTTTCCTTTCTCTCCCTCTCCCTCTCCATCACTCCTTTCATTCACTTTTCTTCCTCTTCCTCTACGTGACCCATTGTTCCTCTCTCTCCCCTTCTCCTCTCTCTCTCTCTTCTCCTTTCTCACCTCGCTCCCTTCCCTCTTTGTTACCCCAAACGCCTGTGCTTGCGGTTTGGTCATTCACTCACTCGCGGTTTGAATGGTCGACTGACTGACCGACCGACTGACTGACTGACTGGGTAAATGGCTGGCTGGTCTGATAGTTACCACGCGGAACCTTCCCTGGTAATGACTGTGGGCTGAGTGACTGGTTGGCTGGATGCAAAAAAGTACTTCTCCGTGTGATTGTGCTGTTTTTCTCTCTCTACTTTTAGGTCAGTGTTAAGTAATGATTCTTAGGTAGTGGAGTGTAGTTTATGATTCTCCTTTTCTTTCCTATTCTTTTCTTTTGTTTTAACTTTATCTTTCCTCCGTTTTCGTTTCATCCTTCCACTTTTTTTCTCTCTTTGCCGAATTTCCTGCATATATTCTCTCTCTTTACTTTTGTTTCCTTTTGTGCTTCTGTTCCTCTTTCTTTCTTTCTCCCCCTCATGATGTTTTTGTTTTACTGCCTCCTCTTCTTCATTTTCAGTTGTTAGTTTCTGCCTCTTTTCCACTGTTCACCTCCCGACCACTTCTCCTCCTCCTCCTCCTCCTCCTCCTCCTCCTCCTCCTCCTCCTCCTCCTCCTCCTCCTTCTCCCACTCTGACCTTACCCTCCACTGATTCCTGTCTTACCCTCCTCCCTCCTTTCTCTCCGTCCTCTCTCCTCCTCCCAGTTCTTGCCTCCCTTTCCTCCCTCCACCCGTTCTCTCCATCCCTCCTCTCCTTCCTCCACCTTTGTCCCCATGGGTAATGTGTAGGCCGTGCAACTGACTGCTCAATACAACTTGCATTCTAGTGTCTGGGTATGAATAAGCCAAATGTGTAGTGGAGAGCTACGAGTGAACGTCATTGTGTGCTTTTGTGTGTGTGTGTGGTGGGGGGGGGGCGGAGGGAGGTAGTGTCTGTGTATGTGTTCATGTGTTTATGTGTGTGTGTGTGTGTGTGTGTGTGTGTGTGTGTGTGTGTGTGTGTGTGTGTGTGTGTGTGTGTGTGTGTGTGTGTGTGTGTCATTAGACTACTCGTGGTATTCATGGAGGATCGTACGTCTTCTTAATTGTGTTTGGCGAAGGTGTATGTGTGTGTGTGTGTGTGTGTGTGTGTGTGTGTGTGTGTGTGTGTGTGTGTCCTCCGGTATGTGTTTCAGTGTCTTGCTCTTTTGTTATAGATCTGACTCCTCGACACGAAGAATTATAGGTTGGTATTGTTAGACACGTTCCCTTCTCACATCAGCTATTTCTAAAGGTCAAAGAGGGGGTCAGTCGGGTTCTAATGAGTGTCTCTTCAGGTTCATGTTACAGAAGAAGGGTCAAACTACCACCAGGGTCATACAACTATTCCTGGAAATGCCCACAACTCCTACGAAAGCCTTGTCAAATATGTGTTCTTGGGCGCCGAAATGTCTTATTATACGACCATTAGTAAGAGTCTCGAATTCGTAGCAATGACATCGAACTCGTACGTATTGGACATTGGGAAAGGGCTTGGTCTTTGCCGTGGACTTGACTTGTAGTAGCTGCAAATAATGATGATGATGATGATGATGATGATTCTCTGCTTCTAATATGAAACTGACTCTTATACTATGAATGAATAGATGAATAAATGAATGAATATGTGTCTGTCTGTATGTATGTATGTTTTAGGAGAGCCTTTACTGCCATTATACATTTCAAAGTACACTAATATAAGGTCCTTGAGTGTGTGTGTGTGATGGGGGGGGGGTTCTGTGTGTGTGTGTGTGTGCGTGTGTGTTTGTGTGTGTCTCGAACATAACTTGACGGGGAGCAATGTTGTCGGAAGGCCCAGGAACTCCAGCTCCACGGAGACGAAATCGGTGTGTCATTAAGTATAAATGGATGTAATTGGATGGAAATGAGGCCAGACTGAAGTTAGCGGGAGGGTGAACAAGACCGAGCGAAGGAGGACACATTACGGGTGAAGGAAAGGTAATTGGCGATACATAGATACGCGACAGGTGTAGATAGAGTGATACATGGAGGAGGTGCGGAGGAAAGGAACGTAATTGAGGATACATAGAGACGCGACAGGTATAGATAGAGGGATACATAGAGGAGGTACGGGAGGAGGAAAGGAAACTGCGGGTACATATAAACGGGACACATATGGATAGACTGATACATAGACGTGGCAGTGAAGTTGTTAGCTAGAACACGGATACAGGGGAAAGTGGAGGTGGAATAGAAAGTGGAAAAGGTGACAGTGAAAGTGAAAATTTGTGGACGCTCGGCAGGTGAAAATTCGCCCGGCAGGTGTCATGTCAGGTGGGCAATTTTGTGATCCAGAGTCCAGGTAAAAGTAAGACAGGTGAGCAAGGATTGAGAGGCTGAGATGCGTGAATATAGGTGTGGCGGTAGGTGAAAGGGAAAGGGAAAGGGAGAAAGGGGAGAGAGCAAGAGTGAAGGCAGTGACTTGGGGAACAAAGGTAGGCGGATTGAGTGACTGAAGTGCGTGAATACAGGTGTGACTGCAGGTGAAAGACGAAAGGGAAAGTGAGGAAGGGGAGAAGAGAATAAGAGTGAAGGCAATGATTTAAAGGGACAAAGGTGGGCGGATTGAGTGGTGTAGGTGGACAGTATAGAAGTTAGGAAGTGAGAGAGGAGGAAGAAGAGTGACAATACAGGTGTAGCCTCAGGTGAACGAGGAAAAGGAAAGGAAGGAAGGGAAGATAACAGGAGAGAAGCAATTATTTAAAAGGACAAAGGAAGGTGGATAGATGGATTAAGAGGCTTAGGTGGACAATAGTGACGCTGGAAGTGGAAGAGGAGGAGGAGGAGGAAGGAGAAGTGGAAGAGGGAAGGAAAAGAGAGAAAGGGGAGAACAGGAATGAACGCAAAGGGAGGTTGAGTGATAGATTAAGTGGTTTAGGTGGACAACAGACGAGATGAGAGACGGGGAAAAGGTGGAGTAAGGGAGGGGGATGGGAAGAGAGCGGTAGGTAAGTAGGTGGGTGTGTGGAAGGGGTGACCGTGGTGGTGGGTGGTGCGGTGGAGGTGGACGGAACACAGGTGGAGGTGAGGTGGAGTTGGTTATTGATCCACCTGGCCGGCTCGCTTGGCCCTAATACACATAGTTTGTCAGTGTCAGTCTCCACATCGTGTACAGACCCACCCTCCTCCTTCTCCTCCTCCTCTTCCTCTTCCTCTTCCTCCTCCTCTTCTTCATCGTCTCGTTTTTCATCGTCATCTTCCTTTTCCTTATCCTCGTTTTTGTTTTCCTCCTTTTTAGGTATTTTCTTATTCTTGTTCTTTTTTTTTCTTAGTTCTTTCCTTCTTCTCTTTCTTCCTTCTCTTCTTCTTCCATCTCATCGCCTCATCTTCCTCTTCCTCCTCCTCCTCCTCCTAACACGATGCTTGTTCTCTTACCTCTCCTCCTCCTCCTCCTCCTCCTCCTCTCATCTCTTCATCAGCATCCACTAGAGCCAATCACAGACTCATAATCTCACCTCACATCCCTCCCTCAATCCATTTTCCTTCTCCTCTCTCTTCCTCACCTGCGTTCTCTTCTTGTTTTCTTTATATTTCGTCTTTTCTCCTTTTCACACATTTATTATCTTTACAACTAAGCATTTCTACTTTTTCCTTTCCCCTCTTTCTTTTCTCTCCATCTTCTTTTGCTCCTTTCTTTCTTTCTCTCTGACTTATCTAACACCAGCATCTTCTTGACCTTTCTTCCTCTTTCTTCCTTCACTTCCCTCTCCATCTTCTTCTGCTCCTTTCTTTCTCTTTGTTTGACGTATTTATAACCTGCATCTCCCTTCCTCCTCCACCTCCTTCTTCTTCCTCCTCCTCCTGCTCTTCTTCATCCTCCTCCTGCTTCTCTTATCTCTTCATCTTCCACCAACTGAGCCACAAGCAAGACTTCATCATCTCTGTTTATCTCCCTCTCTCTCTCTCTCCAGTCTCTCTTTCCTCCCATCTCTTTTCTTCTCATTTACAGCCTCCGCCTCCTCCTCCTCCTTCTCCTCCTTCACTTTCAATCTCTCTTTACTCCATCACTTCCCTGTTTTTGGTTTCTCTTTTTTTATTCGCTTTTTTCTTTTCCTTCTGCTGTTCATATCTTCTCTTTCATCTCCTTATTTCTTTTTTTTTTCTCCGTTTTCTTCATCTTCCTTCGCAGCTTCCTTTTCTTCCTCTCTTCGTCTCTTTGATCAGCTAGTTCTTGGTCTTCCTCTTTTTGTTCCTTCTGCTTTTCTTAAAATCTTCTTCATTATTCCTTTTCTTCGTCTTCTTCTTGTTCTTGTTCTTCCCCTTTCTGCTTCTTTTACGCCTTCCAAGTATCTTTCTTCTCCTTCTCCTTCTTTCCCTGATTCTCTTTCTTCTTCTTTTCCTGTGTCCTCTATTCCTCTTTCACCTTCTTGTTCTCGTTTTTCTTGTTTTTCCCTTCTCTCCTTCGAATCATCTTTCTTCTTCCTCTTCTCCTCCTCCTCCATGTTCTCGTTATTTATATTCTTGGTTCTTTAACTCCTCTTCTCCTTCCTCCTTTATATTCTCATTTTTCCTTTCATTTTCCCATCCCTCTCCTCCTTCAACCACTTCTTTTCCTTCCTTCCTTCACCCACCTTCTCCATGTTCTCGTTTTCCTTCCTCTTATTGTTCCTTCTACTCCTTCAACATCTCCTTTTCCTTCCTTCCTCCTTCACTTCCTCCTTCCCTTCCTCCTCCTCAGCCGCCGCACTCGTTTCACAAGGCCTGTATACATACCTGGCTGTGCTTCACCTATTTCTCCTGCTTCAGCTGCTGCCTCGAGGTCTGACCACTATTGTTTCCTGTGTTTGCCGTGCGCTCTCTTCTACTCTCCCGCCACACACACACACACACACACACACAGACATACACACCTGGCTTACCTGGTCATTTACTTTCTCAGGTGTTGCATCTTACCTGTTTGACGGATTTTCTTTCATTAGGAGGATCAAAAATTTCGGTTCCTGTCTTCGGTTCGTAAGTGTGTGTGTGTGAGAGAGAGAGAGAGAGAGAGAGAGAGAGATGTCGAAAAATAAATTAGTTGTCCATGAAGTATGTATGTATTCTCGGTGGCTGCTTTTTAATATTTTATAAAGACGCGAGCAAGGTTGTTTGTTTGTCGTCTTACACACACACACACACGCACACGCACACACACACACACACACACACACACACACACACACACACACACACACATACACAGAAATATGAAGAGCTGGTCCGTTTTCTTTCTCCTTTTTTTCTCGTCCTGTTTTTCTATTAATTTATGTTTGTCCTGTTTAGTCTTGCTGTTGTTATGCTTCTCTTATTTATATTTTGCTATAACATTTTATTTTTCATTTACTGTCAGGTTAGACTCAAATCTCTATCTGGCTATGTGTTAATATGCCTATATGTCTTGTAGTCGTCTGTCTGTAACTGTCTGTCTGCCTGTCAATATGTCTGTCTGTGTCTCTCTATTGCAGTCGTGTTCTCAGTGCTTGTCATATTTACAGATATCTTTTTTTCTGTTTGTCTATATCGTCTTTCTGCATCTGTGTTTGCCTTTGTGTTTGCCTGCATGTGTGTGTGTGTCTGTTTGTATTGTATATATATGTCTATTATTCTCACTGTTTACTATTTATTTTCGGGGCAATAAAACACGTCACATTCTATCACTAAATCATCTTTTTACGTTGCGTCCATACAGAAGCTTAGGGAAGGGATGGGGAGGGGTGGGAGGGGTAAAGGAGGGAAGGGAGAGAGTGGGGGGCTACGGGGAGGGGGTACAAACTGCATGCTGACCTTGACCTGACCTCGCTTGACCTTGCTTGAACTTCGACCTTTGATTTCGAGCGAGGTGCCAAGGACGTTAAGCATGGGACCAGGAACCTCTCTATTTGGGCGACTAAGGTAATGAGGGATACAGTACAGGTGTTTAGATAGGCGGGTAGATACGGATAGGGAGAGAGCGAGTGAGAGAGAGTGAGAGTGAAAGTAAGAGGAGTAAGAGGGAGAGAGAGGAGAAGAAAATGAGATATGCCAAAGAAAGGAAGAAGAAAAAAAAGGAAAGAGCGAAGGAACGAAATAAATAAAGAAAGAAAAAGCAAGGAAGAAGGAGTAAGAATGAATGAGAGAAAGACAGAGAGATAAAGAAAGCAAATGAAAGAAAAAGAAAAAAGTGAATGAAAGATAAAGTTAGACAAAAAAAAGCTGTATGGAAAGATAGAAAGAGAGGCACATTACAAAGCCTGACTGATTGATAGACAGACAGACAGATAGACAGACAGAGACAGAGACAGGCAGACAAAAGAAAGAGACACAGAGAATATGGAAAACAGAATCCATCACGCTCTGCAATCTAGATCTGCACAGGTAAGGCAGAGCAAGGAAGGAATGTCAGGTGTAGAGATATTGTTGACCGACAGAAATATTGGCGCGAGTTAAAAGCAAGAGCCGAAACGTGTCGTGAAACTCGGCAACGAAACGGAAACGGGCGCCGCGACGTGTTAGAGTGAGATGGATGTAAGATAAAAAGAAAGGTTTATTGTGGTGTTTCCCGGTACAGAGGCGGAGGCGAAGGAGCTGTGCGTGTGTGTGTGTGTATATATGTAGGTGTGTAGGTATGTGTGAGTGTGTGTGTGTGTGTGTGTAGACAGACAGACTGGCCATAAAAACACAGATTAACTTTGAAATGGAGGTGTTGCAATATACAGAGACTGACAATTGATGGAAGTGGAATTTGAGACAAAAAAAATTGTTCGTTGTTCGAAGTGAAGGAAGGTGAAGGACAGAAGAAGGCACAGGTGTGAAGGGGAAGGCGAGACAGGTAAAAAGACGTTGACCAGGTACAAGGGAAAGTGAGCACCATTTATGAGTCCTCTACAGGTGTGCCATAAAGAAAACACCTTGATGGTTAATAAAGAGAGAAAAAAGTAGCGATGGATTTACAGATTGACGCAAGGAAACTGTTCTCTACAGGTGTGCCATAAAGAAAACACCTTGATGGTTAATAAAGAGAGAGAAAAAAGTAGCGATGGATTTACAGACTGACGCAAGGAAACAGTTCGTAAATCCATAAAAATCCATAATAGTTACAAAAGAATGAAGAAAATATTAATGGATTTACAGATTCACGCAAGGAAACAGTCCACTACCGGTGTGCCGTAAAGAAAATACCTTGATGGTTATAAAAGAAAGAAGGAAATAGCGATGGATTTACAGATTTACCTCAGGATACAGTTAAAGTGAATCCGTTTAATAGAGAAAAGGAAATTACCTGACCACTGGACGTAAACAAGACAGTAAAATGGAAACAGAAGAAACACAGGGAATAAATAGAACAAATTAAACCTTTCTTGTATGTGACAGAACCAACAGACGAGAAGGAAAGGAAGAGAAAGGAAGAGCAAGAGAAATATGAGAGAGGAAGAAAATCTAGACATGTTACGGACGTGTTCTTAGTGAAGAGAAAGGGACAACGAGTAGAGGTATGGGAGGGAGGGAGGGAAAGGGAGGGGAGAGGGGAGAGGAGGGGAGAGGGAGCGCGTTACACGACAGTCTATTCGCATCACAACTTGGTAGGAGGGTGGGGGCGTTAGGGGGTTAGGGGGCAGGGGGGAGGGAGGAGGGGAGGGCATGTATCCGGGGTTGTTGTTCTTGTTGCTCTTGTTGTTGCGTCTGGACGGGAAGCTTCGTCATTTTGGAGACATCTGTTTGGGAGAGAAAATGGGATGTAGGCAGAATATCACTTTTTTAACGTTAACAAACCTACATCAACTAAAAAATAACACAATAATCACTTGTAATTAATCTGGGCATCTTATATTTGGTTTTATTATTATCTTCTCTTTTTTTGATATTCTCTTCTAAATTATACATGAAAAGATTGCCTGCTTAGTCTGTCTTTTACTTTGTTTTTATTCAGTTTGGCTTATTTGCTTCTCTGCCCCATTATGGAGATGAGTTCTGTGTCTGCGGTGAGAGGCAAATTCCATGGATGAATTTACATAAATCATCATCTGTGCTCGGTTTCAGAGACATTGCGTGGTGTACTTGTAAGACAATGTTCTCTCCCTGGTTTTAGATTTTCCCTGTGCTAAGCTTTAAAATTTAAGATGCTTTAGTTTGAAGAGCTTTACATATTATAGCTTTTTTAGTTCGAAGTGTATTAGGTATTTCAGATGTTATAGTTTTAGGGATTTTGATGTTTTAGATTTACTCTTTGCCCAGTGATAGCGGTGTTAGAAGTTGTAGATGTTTGAATTCCAGGGTTTTAAGATATTTTAGTTATACTTTCACATCAGTTCCAAAAATTCACGATGTTTAGGAACCCTAGACGCTTTAGATTTCCTCTGTGCTCAGTTCTGGAGGTATAGAAGATTTCAGTTCAAAGAGTTTTAGATATTTTAGATTTACTCTCAAATCAGTCCCAGAATTTACGATGTCTTTGTGTTAGAGTTTTGTTCTTGTTAAATTTCCTCTGTGCTCAGTTCTGGAGGTATAGGCGATTTTAGTTCGAGGAGTTTTAGATATTTTAGATTTACTCCGTCCTCAGTTCCCGGGGATTTAGAGGCGCATTGTGTTGCTCCGAGGCCCCTTCCCTGCCCTGCCCGGCCTTCCCTGTTGGTCTTTTCCCCTTTATGCCGGTGGGAGTGGTTTAAAAATCGCCTTCAAGTTGTCCTTATCTTCCATAACGGCCCCGCGTCACGATCACCCCAGCGCCGTGAAAAATCTTAGGGTCGACAGCATGAATAAGTAATTAAGATCCTGGACCAGCTGTGTTTTCTGAGAGCCTTTGACTGTTTGAAAAGGAGGAGGAAGAGTAGATGGCGGTAATATGTTTTTGTCTTTCTCCTCTCTTCTTGTTGTATTGGGTTATGTATATTGTGTTCTTCTCTGGTTCCTTTGTTTTTTCAGGAATTTTTATAGTTTTCTTTATATATTTTGGTGTTCCAGTATGGTTCCTCCTCTCACTCTGTTCCTCCTTCTCTGCCTCCTCCTCCTCTTCCTCCTTTACCATTTTTTTTGTGTTCTTTATCTTCTTTTTTGGGCGCATACCTGTTCCCTTTATGTTTGTTTTGTTCCCTTTTGTCCTTCCTATTTCTCCATTCCTCTATTTTCAAGTTTCCTTCATCCTCGTTTTTATTTATATATATTTTCATCTTCCTTTGCCTCATATCCCATTTCTTTTATTTTCCCTACCTTCTCTACTTCCCCTTTCCTTTTTCTCTCTGTCTATTTATCTCATGTCCCTTCTATTCTTTCTTCCTTCACTTCTTCCTCTTTACCACGACTTACTCTCTCTCTTCTTCTTAATACATAACCACTTCGATTTTTCCAGCCCTGAGTCAAGGCCAGATGACCATAACATCACTCGTCCTAGTAAAAACGAAGTGTTCTGGAAGACTTATGATATGGTTGCCTTGGCGTGGCCGTTCGAGGTGGAATGTGGCGTGACGTAGCTAAGGAAAAAGTGTGACGTATGTGTGACGTGGGTGTGGCGGGGTGTGGCCTGGAGAAGTGTTCTTGGAGTTCATAATGTGGTCGCATGTCGTCTGGTTTACTGGGTTTGGGGCTTGATTTATGGGTGTGGTTTATTTAGGTGATGAGCGACATGCCGGAGAGTGTGGCTAGGCTCTGACAGTAACGAATTTCGGGTGTGATTGCATATTGATTTCATGTTTCTTTTTGTCGACTTTGTATCGGTAGAAGCAATATGTTACGGGGATGATTTTTGCTTTCTTTTTGTTTTATGGTGATTGGTCTACCTTTCCGTACCATCCGAATTACCTGCATACTGAATTAACAAGGTGTGTGTGTGTGTGTGTGTGTGTGTGTGTGTGTGTGTGTGTGTGTGTGTGTGTGTGTGTGTGTGTTCCACTTTCTATATTCTACTTCTTTATCCTTAACTTCATATTCCTCATCTTCATTTCCCTTCCATCTCCTTTATATTTTCTTTCCCTTTCTCCTTTATTCTTCGATTTTTTTATCTATCTCCTTTCACCTTCAAAAAACAATCTCTCTATACCTGGATAAAACAAGTGTGTGTCACGTGTCTCCTGGTTCTTGCTCTGCCTTCCCTCACCGTTCCAATAGTCTGTCTATACCTCTAATAACAAGGTGTCTGTACGTGTCAGGGGTGTGTGTCAGGTGTGGCTAGGGTGTGACTTACCTGGGCGTGGCGGGCGTGACACAGGCAGTGGAGGGGCGGCGTTGGAAGACACACCCGTCACCTTCCCGTCAGATCAACAGCTGGAGGGAGGGCGAGGGGAAAAACAGGTGAGCGCAGGTGAAGAGAGCGACAGCAGGTGTGGCAGGTGACAGCATGATAGGGGAGAGAAAGGGAAAGTGAGGTGAGGGTGCGTGAAGGGAGTAAAAAGTGAGATGTACATTGAAGGGCAGGGAGGGAAGGGAAGGGAAGGGAAGGGAAGCGATTGGAATGCTGGGGAAGAGAGGAAAATGAAGTGAAGGGAAAGGAAAGGAAAGGGAAGGGAAGGGAAGGGAAAGCATGGAAAGAGTAGGAAAGAGGAAACGATTGGAAGGCAGGGGAAGAAAAGGGTAAGGAAAGGAAAGGAAGGAAAAGGAAAGGGAAGGGAATGGAAGATGGAAAAGCAAGGAAATAAAAAGAAATATAACACAATTGTACATTCAAGTGAAAGGAGAGGAAGGGAGAGAGTGAGGAAAGGAAAAAAGGATAGTGTGAATTTGGGAAGGGAAAAATGAAGCAAGGGAGGCAAGAGGTAATGAATGAAAGTGAGCGAGAGAAAGGAGAAAGAAATACCGAAGGAGAAGAAAAGGAGGCAGGGAGAGGAAAGTTAAAAAGAAGGAAGGGAAGCAAAATAAAGAGAGAGATAAGAAGGGTAAAATAAGCGAAGGAGAAAAGGAGAGGCAAAAGATAAGGATCAGTAAAGTTTGGGGGATTAAAGGAACACAAAAGACCTTAGGAAGTAATAAAGGAAGGGCGTGAATAGAGGTTAGTGAATGGCATAAAAGGGGAGAGGTAAAGAGGGAGAGGTGAAAGGGAGGCGAGAAATGGGGTATTGTTGTAAGTTTTGCGTGTGTGTGCGTGTGTGTGTGTGTGTGTGTGTGTGTGTGTGTGTGTGTGTTTCCCTTGCATGCACTCACACATTTCTCTCTTATTCAACTTTTAGACATTTGCATCCTCCATTCTTTATCTTCCCTCTCCTCGTCCTTTATTCTCTCTCTCTCTCTCTCTCTCTCTCTCTCTCTCTCTCTCTCTCTCTCTCTCTCTCTCTCTCTCTCTCTCTCTCTCTCTCTCTCTCTCTCTCTCTCTCTCTCTCTCTCTTTTTTCCCTTCCACTCTTCGTCCTCCTCCTTAATCCCAGTGTAGAAATTTCCCCAAAATATGAAACGAATGAAGACTGAATAGTGAAATCGAAAAAGTAGGACGTAAATAACTACACTAAAGTAATTACAATGATATATATAGAGAAGATAACGATGCACATTCATTTAGGTGATGTAGATGATTAAGTTGAACAATGAATTACTCTTCCATATCGTTATAAAAGTACTGTACAATTGGATCTTACGATATTTCTGTTGCAAGGACTATAAATATAAAACACACATTGAATGATTTTTGTGTGTTTGTAGAGTATTTTTTTTATTGATTTATCTATGTTACAGTTATTGATATCTTGAAGGGAAGTAATATTTGAAGTTCTCTTACCTTGATATAGATGAGTTTTATTTACAGACGAGCAGCTCTGAAAAAAAGAAAGAGAAAAAGAAGGAATTCAATCTCAGAGAAGTAAAGTTAACATTCGGCTCTCCATTTTTATCTCCTCCATCTCTTCCGTCTCTTCCCTCCTCCTTTGCAATTCATCTCCTTATCTCTCCTCATTCTGGCATCCTCAATCTTTCATCCTCCATACCTCGTCTCCCTAAATTTATCATCGTTTTTTAGTTTCTTTGTCTCATTTTCAAGAAGATAATTTTTGGGGAAGAGAGAAAGTACAAAGGCAGGTGGCGAAATTCCTCCTCCCTCATTTGCACACATTATAACAGATGAGAGAGAGAGAGAGAGAGAGAGAGAGAGAGAGAGCGTCACAAGTTTTATTTTCGAATGCATTTCAAGTACGTCGCAAAATTTCTATCAGATATAAACTTTTTAAATCAAAATTTCATCCACATATTTTTTTTCAACGTGACTGCTTGCTTTCAACACACACACACACACACACACACACACACACACACACACACACACACACACACACACACACACACACACACACACACACACACACACACACACACACACACACACACACACACACACACACACACACACACACTGATGAGAAATTTGAGACACCTGGGGCAAAATTACCTTATTATCCACACCTCTATTTCCCTCTCATACACCTTAACGTCTTCCTTCCTCCTCCTCCTCCTCTTCTTCTTCTTCTTCACACTCTTCGTTGCCAATGTCTCTCTAACGTAACCTCTCTTCGTAATTAATTGAGATAACAGAAGTCAAGTTAAATATTTTTCTTCACCCTTTCCATCATCCATCATACGCTTGCTCATCTCTTCGCCTTTTCTTCTTCCTCTCTCGTTTATCATCTTCCTCTAGGGGTGGCAGCGTTTCTTTTTAGTTCCCCTCCTTACACGTGTCCTCACTTCGTTTTCTTTGACTAGATCTTACCGTCCGTTCCTCCTTCCCCTTATTTCGCTATCCGAAAATCTCTTCTTACTTTTGATCCCTCCCTTTTTCCCTTCAGTACGAGCACGTCTTTTCACTCCTTCACTCCCGTCGGTATATCAAAGACACATTAGCAAATTGCAGGCAGATCGGTGGTCCGGTAAGGCATGGAAACGTGATTGGAAGGGGATTCAGTAGGCCATAAGCGGATTCCGAACGTTTATGAAAGGAATCGTAAGCGGCTTATTAAGGGATTTGATCGTGTTGTTATTTTAGAGGTTTGCCGATGTAGTTTTTTGTGTTCGTATGCGAGTGATAACAATACGTAATCGATACATAGCGAGTAGAGATTCATGTCATTAGTGTAATACCAATAAAAATACATAACATACACGCGCATAGACCTACCTACATATATACATACATACATACTGACTGAATTACTGACTGACTAACTGAGTACATACATACCCACCTAATGAAATACACTCCCATAAAACAGAATATTAATTTAGATAAGAAAGCACCACTAAACCTACATCAGGCTCCCCCCTCACATGCTCACACAGTTGATTTAAACCCTTAATCCAGGTAAGGGAGAATTAATTAAAGGCGAGTCTGGGCTGGAAGTGAAGCCAGTGCGGGGCTGATTCACACCTGGCCAATTAGTGCATGAACATACGCTCAGGTGGGCGGCTGTGAACACCTGGGGAGGGTTCGTTCTGGTCCAGCGAGGAAGTTTTCTTAGGTGTGCCATTACCAATATTACTTTTACTGCTGATTCTGGTTGTGGTGGTGGTGATGGTGGTGGTGGTGGTGGTGGTGGTACTACTGCTACTACTACTACTACCACCACCACCACCACCACCACTACTACTACTACTACTACTACTACTACTACTACTACTACTACCATTCAGTCATATTTCTATCCAGTGTTTTCCAAATTTTAATAGTTTTTTCCTTGACGGTTGTTAGTTTTTTTTTCACTAAACCACGAAAAAATAATTAATACTTTTTTTGCTTAATCTTGTCAATAGAACAGACATACCTATAAACAGACAGACATACAAAACCGTAAACATAAACTTCTTAGCTTTGGTAATGAAAATATAAGGATGATGATATTAATAGAAATAAAAAAAAGTTAAAATAAAACAGAAATAGTCCATCCATGTCTGTCCACTTTAACAATTCAAGCACTCACGCAGCCAAGAGTGACTCGTACAAAAATCACTCGTAGCAGAACATGGCGATTACTTATGAAAGGCAGTGAGGAGATGAGAGCCAACCAAAGCGCTTCCTTCCCATGACATCACCACCAGCCTTGACCAATCGTCGCGCAGCTGCAAAGGTTCGGCGAGCAGATGAAGCCGGTGAAATATTTCTTGTGTTGCATCTTTTATGACTTAACTGACGCCTCCACGCCCACACGTCACCTCCTCGGGCCAAACAAGATCTTAACTCCACGCGAATTAGGTCGGTTTTCACAGACGCTCCCACATATCACATCAATTATTTCCAAAGGCAAAGAGGAGTTTAATCTGGTTCGTATGACTTTTTTTCACGTTCATAGTACAGAAGCTTTGGAAGACTACCACTAGGGTCATAAAACTACCACGACTCCAACGAAAACCCTGTCAAATGTGTGTTATTGGGAGAGGAAGAGTCGTATTAACAGAGATTTCGTCGCCCAAGAACACATATTTGACAAGGCTTTCGTAGGAGTTGTGGGCATTTCCAGGAGTAGTTTCATGACCCTGGTGGTAGTTTGACCCTTCTTCTGTACCGTGAACGTAAAGAAACACTCATTAGAACCCGACTGCCCCGTCTTTGGCCTTTAGAAATAGCTGATGTGAGAAGCGAAAGCGTCTTGTAATATCGAGCGAAATACTTAAGAATATGGTACCCAGTCAGTCATGTGGAGAGTAAATGGATAAAAAGGGCAATGAGTGAAAATAAGATGCATTGATTTATTAGTCCTTCCGTTTGTTGTTCTAAACGTCTGAAATACGAATAAAAGCCTTGGGAGTTTTGTTCTTTGTATTTCTTTTTCATTCAGGTATCGCCAATCTCAGGTAAATGGCTTTCGCTTTGAGATTCCTATTTTTTTCTCTTATATCTATCTCTTTGTCTTCGCCTCATTTCCCTTTTAAAAGAATAAAACAACAAACTTACTCTTCAGAAATATCCCCTTTCTCTCTCTCTTTCCCTCTCTCTATCTATTCCTGTATCTATCTATTTCTATCTCCATCTTCGCGTCTTTCTCCCCATAAACGAAGCCAACAACAACACCACAACACACACACACACAGCGCCACTAACCTAAAGCCACCACACACATAACACTGCCGCCTCGCATGCACGCAAACCCAGTTATGGCCCGACTCGCCTAGGGAAGTTGAGAGAGAACCCGCCCGCCCGCCAGCCCGCCCGTCAAATGGGGTCCGAGCGGTGGGTGGGAAGATTCCTATTACGATGAAACGAAACCCTTATTTTATCACGTATTGAAATCCCGCGAAACACTCACTCACTCACTCACTCCCGTCCGCTTGCATCCCTTTTGGCGGAGGAAGAAGTGAGTGTTAAAACTATAAACTCCATCACCACTACCAACGTTTCTTTTCTTTTATACGACTTTTATTCCTGTAGCATCAATCTCAGACTACCCAATACCTTCTCCACACACCCAATGCTATTTAAGGAGTGTTCAGTCCCTTCTGTAGCCACTTTTTCGTTCTCTATAAGCCTAAGTCGTACCCGTTTCGAAGATTAATTAATCTAGAGTATTCTGAGGCCAGTTTCTGATCCTCCTCCTCCTCCTCTCCTCCTCTTCTGTCTCCTGGGTTTCGTCATCCTCCTCTACTTCCTCATTCTCCTTGTCTTTCTCTTTCTCCTCCTTCTCTTTGTCCTTCCTTCTGGCTCTCTTATTCCTTTAGTATTTTCTTATCCTCCTCGTCCTTATTCTTCCTGTGATATATATATCGTCATGTGTATATGAATGTATGACTGTATGTGTTGCGACACCGGGTCGGTGTCGCACAACAGGATGTTTAACAACACGTCGTGCTTTTGGCCGTGGGAACTGTGATGAGCTGACGCTAGATCAGCAAGGATCAGCAAATGATGACTTTCATCACAGTTCCCACGGCCAAAAGCACGACGTGTTGTTAAACAGGACACTGACCCGGCAAATACAGTCATACATTCTATACACTCTTGTGTTTCTCCTTCACATTCTTTCTTCGTTCGGCAGCAATTCTTTCTCAGCGTGATCCTCCTCCTCCTTCTCCAGGTAGACACGAGTAGCTCAGGTATCCTTTAATTACAGGTTGCAAAGGCCATTACCGTGCATTGGAAAGAAGAAACAATCCATGCGGGGCGCTCGGTACACTCCTACACTCTCTTTTCCTTAGTCTCCGGCCGTCACCTTTGTCGATGTGTACGTGTGGGTGTGAGAGAGAGGGGGAGGGAGGGGGTTGTAAGCATGGGGAAGGGGGTAGGGACGATGTGTGTGTGGGGGGGAGAGCTTAGGCAGGCGTGTGTGTGTGTGTGTGTGTTTACCTAGTTGTGACATACGGGAAAAGAGCTACGCTCGCGCTGTCCCGCCTCCATATCCGCTCTTATCCAACTTTTCTCTTATTGTGTGTGTGTGTGTGTGTGTGTGTGTGTGTGTGTGTGTGTGTGTGTGTGTGTGTCAGTTGATTCTTTTTATAGCGTTATCGCCGAGAGAGAGAGAGAGAGAGAGAGAGAGAGAGAGAGAGAGAGAGAATAAAAAAATAACAACCCTTTTTTTCTGCCCCGTGGAAGGAGCGCAGGGCCGCCAGTTCCATATTTTTCAACTGGAAGGAAAAAATGCGAATGACTCGTTTCTTTTTTTTCCCCTCCCTTCAAAACTGTATCCATGAAAACTTGAGGCATATAAAACACACACACACACACACACACACACACACACACACACACACACACACACACACACACACACAGACACACACACGCAGGCTCCTTCCCCCTCCCCCCTATACACTTATCCACAAGAGACCATAATCAAATACTAATAAAATTTAATATATGAATAATCACGAGCGTATAACGAGACTTAATTACCTCCACGCTAAAAAATAATTGAGCTAATGATACAAAAAGGCGTAATAGTGTATCTTTATGCTGTTCTATTTGACGAAGCTGTCGGCGTTTGAGTCTATCGTTGGGTTATATGCTGCGTTAGGGATTTGTGAAAGAGATTGTTGTTGTATTGGATGAGTTTTTTTCTTTTGTTTATGACTTAATCTTGGCTTTTTATGAACTTTTTTATAACTGTTTTGTACTTGCGAGAGAGAGAGAGAGAGAGAGAGAGAGAGAGAGAGAGAGAGAGAGAGAGAGAGAGAGTTTGTGTGTTTTCGTGTGTGTGTGTGAGTGTGTGCATGGGGACAGGGGCTCGTGTGTTTGTGTGTGTGTGCGTGTGTGACTGTGTGTGTGTGTGTGTGTGTGTGCGTGTGTGTATGAGTGAGTTAAACACTTTTTCTCGTTTTTTAGCTTCTCGTTTTATCTCGTCTAATATTTTTTTCTCTTAACTCATTCAATTTTTTCCTTGTTTTTCCTTTATTTTTTATGCAAAGTTTTTTCAGCATACAACTACTTTTTTTTTACCCACTTCCCGTTTTTTTTCATTTTACAATTTTTCATTTTCCCTCATTTTTCCCCTCACTCCTATATCACTTCCATTTTTACAGCTTTCCCCTGGCTAAGATAAAAAAAACAAAATCTTCTATCTCTCTCCGTTCAAAGCCTTTCCCTTTTCTTTTTACCTTTCCTTTTAAATCGCTTTTCCCCTCTCTCTTCCACTGCTCCAACTTTTCCCTCTTTTCTCATATTTTTCTCGCGTCTCATTTTCACCATTTCCACCGTTCACATTTCTCTTTGGCGTCGTTTGTCTTCTTTCTTTCCTTCCTTACATCATGGCGGAAAGAAATGTCATCCCATCCAGGCAGCGTTGATTAGTTTGTCCGTGTGTGTGTGTGTGTGTGTGTGTGTGTGTGTGTGTGTGTGTGTGTGTGTGTGTGTGTGTGTGTGTGGGTTTGTGTGTGTGTGTGTGTGTGTGTGTGTGTGTGTGTGTGTGTGTGTGTTTGGAGGGATGGAAGGGAGGTGAAGGGAGTGTTTGTGTGTGCGTGTGGGGGGAGGTGTGTGTGTGTGTGTGTGTGTGTGTGTGTGTGTGTGTGTGTGTGTGTGTGTGTGTTTGAGAGCTGGTTTATCAGTGTTTTTCTTCTGTCTAAATCGTTAATATATACAAAGCAAACACCATAACAAGAACAAACATACAAGCAGATATAAAGACAAGCGATGGATCTAAACACACACACACACACACACACACACACACACACACACACACACACACACACACACACACACACACACACACACGAAGACTAATATGGATTACTTATTCAATTGTCCGTGAAACTGTAATATTGGACCATGCGTGTGCGTGTGTGTGTGTGTGTGTGTGTGTGTGTGTGTGTGTGTGTGTGTGTGTGTGTAAACATTCTTTGAAATTTAGCGGCGCCTTTGTGTACGCGTCTAAGCCGTGTAGGTATGTGTGCGTGCGTCTGTGTGCGTGTGTGTTTGTTTGCATCCCAGGGCAAATTTAAACGAGGAAGAAGAAAACAATGCAGAGCTTGTTAGTTATACAGCAGCTCTCTATAATGCCTCACAAGTCTTCCTCTTATACACGACGAATCTTTGTCCTTACTTTCTTTTTCCATTCGTCATTTCCATCACCTTCATCTGTTCTTGCTCCCACGGGTCGTAAACTTCATCCCTTCCACGCTCTCTCTTTTTCGTTCTTCTTTTCTTCATTCTCCGTTTCCATCAGCTTCATTAGGTGTTGACTCTCCCATATCTTACTTCCTTACTCCCTCCCCCCACGCACTAGTCCTCTCGTTTTCTTCTTCTCTTCCTTCATTATCCATTTCCATCATCTTCATTTCTGGACTCATTCATCTTACTCCTGCAAGATCACTAACTCCATCTCTCACGCTTTTTCTCTTTTTCTTCCTTTCTTCATTCTTCGTTTCCATCATATTCATAATTTCTTAACTCATTCATCTTACTCCTCCAAGCCCACTAACTCCATCTCTCTCACGTCTTCTCTCTTTTTCTTCCTTCCTTCATTCATCCTTCGTCTCCATCATCTTCAGTTCTTTACTCCTCCACATCTTACCCGCTTACTCCCTTCCTCCCGCCCTTCCCATTCCATCTTCCCGTCGTTTACCAGCCATCCTTCACACACCACAACACAACAAAACACCCCCTCTCCCATCCCTCCTTCCCTCCCTCCCTTCCTTTCCTTATTAAACACCATCTCTCATATTTTCCCTCTCACTCCCTTCCCCCCATAACGCCATCCTTCACGCCGCAGCCCCCCACCCCAACCCTCCCAGGCCGCCCCGAGCACACCATTCCTCACACCTGTCTCATTCATTAGTGTTGGACAGGTAAGACTGCGCCGCCCTACCAATCAACGTAAAGGAAGCTGCCCGTGCGTTACCTGTACAGCAGCACGAACCATAGCTTTACCTGGCTATACTTAAGGATCAGGTAAGGGGAGGCGAGTCTGCCCTTCAATCAGAGTCTTCCCCTTACTCTCCTACGTACACCTGCATTTGCTAATTGAGCTGTCAGCTGCCACCTGTGCTGCCAAAGGGTACATACACCTGCTCTTTACCTGTGATGTGCGACCGTCTACCTACCTACCTACCCACCTACCTACCCACCTACCTACGTGTTTACCTGCTTACCTACCTGACTTTCTCCTTTGCTTCCTCCTCATTTTCTTTTCTCAAACTTTCTCTCACGTGTTTGCTTTGCTTTCCCTCATCTGCGTTCTCCTACTCGTTCTCTTTCCTCTCTTCCTCTCACTTCTCGTATCTTCCTCTTTCCCCGTTGCCTTCACCTCCATTTTATCCTTCTCCTTCTTTTTTAGCTCCCTTTTCCTCCTTGTTTTCCTTATATTTTTCTTCGTCTTCCTCGTTTTCCATATTCCTTTTCTTCCTCTCCCTACTCTTCTCTTACATGCCTTCTCCTCTTCTTCCTTTTCCTCCTCTTCTTCACCTTTCTTCCTCCTCTTCGTCGTCTCCGCGTTTTCTCTATTTCTTATCTTCCTCTCACTTTCCTCCTCGCACCTGTCCTAATTCTCCCCACGCTGAGTCACGGGCAGGTAAGCGATTTCATTATTTCCAGTGCGCCGCGATAAGGTTGTTGGTGTGTTTGCTGCTGTGTTCTTTGTGTTGTTATATTTGCTTCTGTGTTGTGTAGAGGTTGTTTTCTTAATATATTTATTTTTTACATTTCTCTGTGCTGGGGGGTATTGTTCATAATCTCTATAAACTCTGGAACTTGTGTGTTTGCTTCTGTTCATTTTGGTCTTGTTATATTTTGGTTTAATTTGTCGCATTCTTGTTCTTTAGTTGTTATTTTTTAGTGTTCATTTTAGTTCTCCGTGCTGGGAAGTGTTGGTCATACTTTCTATAACCTTTGGAACTGCTATGTTAAATTTCATTATGGGACTTTACCGCCATGTTAATATAGTTTTCAGATATGTTGTTTTTCTATGTTTATTCTTTTACGTTCGTTCCCCTTTGTTTATTAGTATGTGTTTACCTTATTGTTTTCAGTTATGCATTGTCTGTTTCTCAATTTTTCTTCTTTTCTTCTTTTACGTTCATTTCCTGTGTTCCTTAGTATGTGTTTATCATTTTTCAGTTGTATATCTTTCTATTTTTTTTGTTTTATCTTTTACGTTCCTTTCGTGTGTTTGGTAATGCGCTTATACTTTATCTTGTCAATTGTGTCTCTCTATTTCTCTGTTTCTATTTCCTATTTCCTATTTTTTCTTCTTTTACGTTCGTTTCGTGTGTTTGTTGTGCACTTGGGACGCGTCTGGGGAATATGCAGACGTCTTACTCCTCCTTCGCAGCCTCCACTCCATCTCCATTTCATCTCCCTCACTCACTCTTCCACCTCACTGGCCCGCCCATCTCACCTCATCCTCTCTTTACCCTCCTCTTCCACCTCCCCGTCTTCGCGATCCGGCTTCCATCTCCTTCCTCCTCCTCGTTCTCCTTCTCCTCCTCCTTCACATCTCTTCCGCCATGCTTGTTCCTGCACCTCATCTCCTCGTCCTCCTTCCTCATCTCCGCCCGACACTTCCTTACTTTAAAAATCTGCTCGAGTGTGCTTGCAGAGGCTCGAAGACTTGGTGGAGAGGATGACTGTGAGTGTGTGTGTGTGTGTGTGTGTGTGTGTGTGTGTGTGTGTGTGTGTGTGTGTGTGTGTGTGCGTGTACGCAAAGGAGACAGATGGTATGGCGTGGCTTGGAGTGGTTTGTTCAAGAATTCGAAGTGAAGGAAATAACGATATGGTGTAATGACGTCGGTTTTGTTTTGCATTTTCACTGCGTGTCTTGTTTTCCTCCTCCTCCTTTCTTCTTTTTCTTTGCTGTGATATTCCTCTAATTCATCTTCCTTTCTTTTTTTTTCTTCTATATCTTTGCACTGATATTCCTGTAATTCATCTTCCTTTCTTCTTTTTCTTCTTTTTTTTTCTTTGCTCTGATATTCCTCTGATTCATCTTCCTTTCTTCTTTTTCTGCTTCTTTTTCTTTGCTGTGATATTCCTCTAATTCATCTTCCTTTCTTCTTTTTCTTCTTCTTTTTCTTTGCTCTGATATTCCTCTGATTCATCTTCCTTTCTTCTTTTTCTGCTTCTTTTTCTTTGCTGTGATATTACTCTAAATAATTCATCTTCCTTTCTTCTTTTTCTTTACTGTGATATTCCTCTGATTCCTCTTCCTTTCCTCAACCCGTTTCTTCCTTGTTGTTTCCGTCTTCTACTTCTTCCTCCTCTTGCTCTTTTAGTTTCTCTTTCTTTGTTGTCCCTTTTTTTGTTGACGGACTTTTCTTCATCTGATTATTTTCCTTTTTTTTTCTTACTTTTCCTCCTCATTTCATCTCACATCATTTTCCTATTGGTCGCTGTCCAAGTTTTCCTCTTCCTCGCAATTCTCCTCCTCCTGTTGCTCCTTCACTTTCTTCTTTTCCTCCTCCTCCTCCTCCTCCCCCTCCTCCTCCTCCTCCAGGTTCACTTCTCTTTCAGGTTTTCCAATTCACCCAGCTCGTGTACCTACGCTTGAGATTCCTCCTCCTCCAACCTTTGTTTTGCCTATCCTTAACCTCTTTTTTCCTCCTCCTCCTCCTCCTCCTCCTCCTCCTACACCAACATCTTAGCTTCCTCGTTTTCTCTCCTCCTCCATTTTTCTCCACTTCTTTTATTCTCACTATTATATTCTTTATCCAGCTCGTCGTAGATTCCCTCATTCTCTTCCCCCATCTGCCTTTTACACCTCTTCTTTTATCCCTATTTTCCATTTTTAGCCACTCCTTTTATTCCTACCAGCAGCATCTAACTTCCTCCAACTATTATTATCCTCTCTACCTCCTTTTCAGCCTCCCCATCTACTTGTTTCTATCGTTTCTCCATCTTCTTTTCCCTTTTCTCCTTAAATACCAATCTCCAGCTCTCCATCTTTTCCTCTCCTCCCCACTTTCCTCCTCTCGTATTCCTCCTCTTTTCCGTTCTCTCTCCAAGGCGTCGAACTGCGAACACAGAAGCAACACGAAACCTAATTGCCACCATGCCCACCTGACGTCATCAACTTCAGGGTAACCAATAACCTACACGCTTGGGGAACTTTCTGCCAGACGCACGACAATGCAACCCTGTTCTATTACCCCGAATCTGAGTTACGTATAAAGAGAACTAGGAAGGCAGTGGAAGGGAGAGAGAGGGAGGGTGGGATTCGATCGAGGTGCAGGGTTTATGGCAAAACGATCAGCCAATCCCGTTCTCGCCTTTCCTGGTCTCGTTTCCGCTCGCTCGTAATCAAGTTCGCAGGTAACCAATCACGTGTGTACCTGTAGTTTTACCTGGCCGAGCTCCTCACAGCCCCAGCCAATGACGAGAGAGATTGACTGAAGTGGCCGTGTGCGTGTTATAGTGCGAGAGAGAGAGAGAGAGAGAGAGAGAGAGAGAGAGAGAGAGAGAGAGAGAGAGAGAGAGAGAAGGGATGAATAAGGAAAGGAAGGGTAGGAAGAAGGTGCATAAGGTATTAAATGGAAAGACAAAATAGACATAAAATAAAGAAGGAAAGGATAATAGAAGTGAAAGAAAGAAGAGAGAGAGAGAGAGAGAGAGAGAGAGAGAGAGAGGTTATATGCAGCCATGTATGGTCTAGATGGGATGGCTCTGTTGTGATATTACTGGGGCGAACAAGGCTACACCCATTACCCAAACGGAGAGGGCTAAGGGAGGAAAGGGGAGACACGCGGACAGACGGACAGACAAAGACAGACAGACAAACAGACACATTCAGGCTCAGGCAAGAAAGTATACACAAACACACAAACACCTGCACATCCAAAGCAAACAAGCGACACCCAAAACAAAATAAAAATAGTAAACAATGAAAAAAAATCGCACAGAAAACAAAAACTTCAATAATCACACCAAGAAAACAGGAAAACGGGGGAAACAAAACAGATTAAACAAACGAAATCCACAACAAAGCAAAATAGTAAGCTATTAAAGCGAAAACAATACTTAGAGGCAGCAAAGAAACTCCTTAAAGTACACAAAGAAATGAGAAAAAAAACAGGAAAATTGATCATAACGAAAGGCTTATACATTAACGCATACCCACACACAGACACAACCAGAAAGACAGACACGCTGAGACAGTGTGACAAAAACACAAAGAGACAGAGGCAGAGTGAGGAAGGAAAGACAGAACATCAGCCGTCTCACACCACACAGAGACTGAAACCAAGACAGAGAGAGACAGAGAGAGACACATGAGAGACAGAACATCCGTCTCCCAGCCAGTCATTCAATGAGAGGCGTGTCAAAGGAGGCATGATAGGCTTCCTACGTGAACTACTCCGAATGCCTCTTCTCCTTCAATGAGAGACAGATAGATAGACACACAGACAGATAGATAGAGGGAGAGAGAGAGAGTTAGGTACGATAGTCTTTCATTAAATCCCTCATCGGCTTAATAACTATCTAATAATCCTCTCAGGTCATCGTCTTAAGAATTACCTGTGGAGTTTGAAAGGAAAAAACACAGGTGGTCTTTGTTTACCTGTTTTAATTAGGGTCATAAAAGCGCTCTTCGGCCTCTTATTGTTTCCCTGCTTTTCTTTCATCCCGTCTTTTCTGCGAGCGAAGGAGGGGACAGAGAAGGAGGGGGATAATAAGCAAGTGAAAGAGGCGATGAGTGGAAGGATAAAGTGGAGATAAAGGATGTAGAAGAGGAAGGAGGAGGAGGAGTAGGCATAGGAGGAGGAGGAGGATGACAACATGGCGCTGGTGGTGATATTGGTAGAGGAGGAAAAAGAGGAGGAGGAAGAAGAGAGGGAGTTAAAGGAGAAGTAGGAGGAGGAAAATGAAATACAGGAGGGAGAGGAGGAGAATGAGGAGCCATAAGAGGAAGGAGAGGAAAAAGAGGGACAGGAAAGGAAGGTGGAGGAGCAGAACAAAGGATATAATAAGGATGAGAATGAAAGGGAAGAGGAAGAGAAGGAAATGTAGGAAAATGAGAAACAATATGAAAGGAGGAGGAAAAAGTGAAGAAGGAAGAAAAAGAAAATGAGTTGGAAGAGGAGTTTGAGGATGAAGAAAGAGAACGAGAAGAAGGATGAAGAGGAGAATGAGAAAGAGGAGGAGGAAGAGGCAAATAAGGAGGAATATGAGAAGGAGGAGGAGGAAAGGTATGTTGATTGGTTTATGTCGCTATCAGAAGAGGGAAGGACAGAGGAAGGGAAGGGAAGGGAAGAGCAGGGAAGGGAGGAAGGGAGACAGGAGAGCCATGTCGTTATCAGATATGCAACAAACACGTTCCTCTTATCAAAGCGATTCTAAATTAGTTTGAAAGCCGAGCAAAATAGCGTAAAATGTATAGAAGGAGTCAATTCCCTCGTGATTACAGTGTAGCTAAATGGTTAATAGTATCACTTAATAGCATGCAATCTTTTAATTAGCTTGGACGTGATACATAATTATATACCCATAAGTTAGGTCATCATATTTTTTTTGTTTTACTTTTTTTTCATCGGTATTTTTTTAGTTCTAAACAATTATCTAACTTTTTTTTTTGCCGTTTTCCTTTTTCTTCTCCATTAATTAATTTTGAGACACATAATATGCCCTGAAGTTAGATCAACATATTTTTTTTTGTTTTACTTTTTTTTCATCGGTATTTTTTTAGTTCTAAACAATTATCTAACTTTTTTTTTGCCGTTTCCCTTTTTTTTCTCCATTAATTAATTTTGACACACATAATATGCCCTTAAATCAGATCATCATATTTTTTTATCCTATGTTTTGCTTTCCATTAGTATTTTTTTCATATCCAGCCAATGCTCAATCTTCTTTTTGCAGTTTTCCTTTTTTTTCCCTTCCATTTTTCACTCTCCTCTTTGAGTGTCTCTGATTTTCATGATTAATTCGCTGTTTTTCGTCTACGAGTAAATACATGTCCCCTCCACGCTGTTTCTCTTACTTTTCTATTTGCCGCCAACTTGGTCTTCCTGTGGCTTTCGAATGCTTTTATACTTTTTTGAGTTCTTCTATCATCTGTGTCTGGTTTCCTGGTTTTATTCGATGTTTTCCTTATGCGAGTAAATACATATTCCCTCCACGCAGCTTCTCCTTCAATTCTATCACCCGCAGCTTTGTCTGCCTGTGGCTTTCGAATGTTTTATCGCCGTACGAAGGAGGAGGAAATGCTCGCCGCGTTTCCTCACCTGCGTTTTCTCCCGGTGTTCCCAGACGCAGCACCGCACCTGGGCATCGGCCGGACAGGTGTTTGGCAGGATTTATATGACCATTTTTCCTTATATAGAATGGCTTTACCGTGTGTGAGGGGGGGGGGGGGAGGGTGGATTGTGTGTTGGGGGTGGGGGAAAGGCTGTGTGTGTGGGAGGAGGGGGTTTGTGTAGGGGGGAGAGGATGGCGGTGTGTGGGGGGAAGGGGGATTATATATGTGTGTGTGTGTGTGTGTGTGTGTGTGTGTGTGTGTGTGTGTGTGTGTGTACGTTCGTAACCATTAGAAGCTTAATTTTCACATGAGTATTTCTGTCTGTTTATCTATTTTTATTTTTGTTCATTTCTAGTTATTCCAGCGTTCATGTTTTCATATTAATATTTTCTGCAGTACGATCAATGCGATATTAATAGACCTTTACCAGCAAAAAAATAAAACATAGTAACAGTAATGGTCAGTTGGCTGCGATTCGCTCTTTGTTAATTTATTGTTTCCTTTTCAATCGCTAAACCTTTTATGTCCGTTTCCTTTGTATCGCTCTCTTTTTATTTAGTCTCATACATCTAGTTTTATTTTTTTGTCTTTTTCTTTTATTTTGAATCGGTATTTTTTTTCATTCCAAGGCAATGCTCTTTTATTTTCGAGTTTTCTTTCTTTTTTTCTATTTTTTTCATTTTTTTGCGTGTGTCTGTTTCCTTTTATTTATGTTCTCCCTTTCTCTCCCTTTCTTGTCTCTCCCTAATTTACGTTCTTTCTCATACTCATTTCTCATCTTCCTCAAGTTACTTTCCTTCATCTCATGCACACACACGCTCCTTCCTCCTTCCTCATCTCTCTCTCTCCTCTCGGCTCCCTTCAAACGCCTCTCCTCCTCCTCCTCCTCCTCCTGCTCCTCCTTCTACACACACTCCTCTCTCCTCCTCATCTTTCTTCATAAAATACCTCCTTCCCTCACCTCCTCATACCTCACACACCTTCCTTCTTTACTCTTGTCTTTCCTCTTCCTCTTCCTCCCTGTTTTCCTCTTTGTTTTGATCTTTTTTCCTCTCCCTCTCCCTTTCTTTTCCTCATTTTAGTCTTTTTTTGCTTTTTCCCCACTCATTTTTTCCTTTTCACTTCCTGTTTACCTCTTGTCTTTCCTCTTCTTCCCTGTTTTCCTCTTTATTTTGTTCTTTTTTTCTCTCTAAGTATAAACGTTTATCTCCCTTTCTTTTCTTCATTACTGTCCTTTTTGTTCATATTCTTCCTTCTTTTCTTCTTTCTTTCATTTTCCTCCTTTTGTTTTTCTTCATTTTGCTCATTTTTTTTCTCTTCCTTTACTTCCCATTCTTTTCCTTATTTCTATCTTTTTTTTTTTTTTCCCTTTCTTCCACCCACATTTTCCTTTTCCTTCTTTTTCCTTTCTGGTCTTCCATTTTTCTCCTGTTTTCTTCTTCATTTGGGTCATTCATCTCTAATTCATGTTCTTTATTACTGTCCTTTTTGTGTCTCCTTTTACAAACTATACTTTGTTTACTCTCAAATATTTTCTTAGTCCTCTCTTTCCTCTCCTTTCCTTAACCCACCATTCCCTTCCATCGTTTCTTTTGTCTTCCTTTTTTCTCTCAAATACTTATTTAATCCTCTCTTGCTTTCCTTTCCTCTCCTCTCAGTTCAACATTTCCTTTCTTCCTTTCTTTTGTCTCTTTTCTCTCTCTCAAATACTTCCCTAATCCTCTCCTGCTTTCCTTTCCTTTCCTTTCAGTTCACCATTTCCTTCCTTCCTTTCTTTTGTCCTTCTTCTTCCTTCCTCTCCTCTCTTCTTTCCGTCCCTACGCCATGCCTCAACCTTTATGTTCCATCTTCTTTTACTCCATCTTCCTCTGTCATTCCTCGCTGTGTTCTCCCTTCTTCCCTTCCCTCTTCATACCCTCACCCTTTTTGTCCTCCCCCTTTTTGCAGTGTACTCTATCTCCGATCTTTCTTCACCATTTATTTTGACATTTCCCCTCTTCCCTCACCCTTCTTCTCTCCTTCCTTCCTCTCCTCCGTCTCTCCTTCCTTCCCTCTCCATACCCTCGCTTTTTTGTCATCCCTATTCCTTCCCCGTCTACTCCATCTCCTGTTTTTCTTTACCATTTATTCCCCGTCATTTCCCTTCTCCCCTTACCCTTTTGCCTTCGCCCTCCCTCCTTTTCCTCTTTCACTTCCTCTCTCACCGCTTCCCTCCCTTTCCCTACTTTCCTCCCTTCTTTCCTCCTTCTCTCTCTCTCTCTCCCTCCCTCCCTCGCAGCATCCCCTCCCAGCCTCCGTAATTCATTTGCATAAAAGTGGCGTTCACGTCCTTCATCCACCGAACCGTGTGTCTCCAGCACCCACGCACACGCACACACATGCACACACTCAACATGCTTACACACGCACATACTCGCCGCGCGCACACACACACACGCACACACACGCACACGCACAAACACATTCACACACTCGTAAGGATCATCATAGTGTCATTTCTAGCCATTCCCAGACACAACAATTACTACTACCGCCATCACCACCACCACCACCATCACCACCAGCATCTCCTTCCCCTCCCCCTCTCTCTTCAACGTCTCCGCCAGGTGTTACAGGTGTGACGAGTAGGTTGATTAAGATACATGTGACTCCTTCTTGATGCTTGTTATTTCACAGTTCATTATTTTCCCTGATTTCCCTATTTTTTTCTTTTTGGATTTTTTTTCACGAGTCAATTTTTTTCTTCTTGGGCTTAATTACGTCTTTGAGCTTGATTTTTTTCTTTCTTTCTTTGTGGCTTTTTTGTTGTTCCTTAATCTTGTCTTGGTGTTTTTTGTATGATGTATTTTCTTTACCTGTTTTGTTGTTTTGATATATTTTCTAATTCACTTTTTGTTTTGTTTTTCTGTTGTTTCTTCCTCCTTTCTTGGTTTCTTTTCTTAAATACATTTCCTTATGCTTTGTCGTCATACGCGTTATAGTTTTGTTCTGTTTAATTTAGCTTACATATAATTTCTACATGACTTTTAATTACATAAGTGCACCTTTCTCACGCACACTAACTCACTCACTCACTTTCTTTCTCTCTAACACACTCCCTCCCTCACTCACTCACCCCCTCAATGAATCACACACACTCTCACTCATTCACTCTCACACTGTTACTCATTCACTCACACACTTACACTTTCTCCTCCGCCCCGTCACACACTCAGTCTCACTCCTGGCAACACTTACAAGGGAGTAGGGAGGTATGTTGGTTCGGATGGCCCGCGTGTGAAGAGGCTGGAGTGGTCTGAAGTTGCCTGTCACGGGGAGGGTCTGGCCGTGGGTTCCTCGCCTCAGGGACTGCAGGTGCCACAGCTGAAAAGACACACCTGTAATTACCGCCCCGTGTACCTTTCGATCTCGCCTCCGTTACCTTGCTGTTGGACTCTAACTGGAACTTTTTCTGTGTCTTGTATTCTTTTTTCTGCCTTTGTTTTTCTTTTTCACTTTTTCTCAGTCCGATTTCACTCACTGGATGAAATTTACTTTTTAACAGTTGTATTTTTCTATCCCCTAAACGTGTCAGGTCTCCTTCAGTCACCCTTGAATTGTACTTTTACCTATTGTTTAATTTTTCGGTGTATATTTGGTTTGGTTTTCCTTCTCAGTATATATCTCGTGCTTGATTTATCCTAGCCTATCTTTATTTTCAATCCCCTAAGCGTGTCAATTCTGCTATAGTCACCCTTCAATTATACTCTTACTTTTTATTTAATTTCTCGGTGTCCACTTGTTTTGTTTTCCTTTTCAGTATAAATCTCCCCTCCATCAACCAGTAGTTCGTTTTTCTTTTCATTCTTGTTTTTCTTTATTCTTATTTCTACGTCTGAACGCCTGTCATGTTTAATTTTCGGTGTTCACTTGTTTTGTTTTCCTTCTCTGTATAAATCTCTTCTCCATCAACCAGTAGTTCGTTTTTCTCTTCTGTCTTGCTTTTCTTTATTCTTCTTTCTACGTCTGAACGCCTGTCGTGTCCGCTCAAAACCCGATTTGCTCCCCCCGACACTATTGTTTCGCTGCCTGTCGCCTCTACTCCGTTCACCTGCCAGTCAAGCTCACTCACCCAAAACTGCACCTCACAGCGACCTATTTTAACCACATCAATTTTTATACCGTATTTAATTCCCCTTCTAGAACCTCAAAACCATTTCCTTGGCCTTAAGTTCTCTGTTAGTCCTCTTTGTTAATTCTTCTCTCTGCTAATCCTTTTCTCTGTTAGTCATAAGTCTTTTGGTAATCCTTCTAAAACCTCAAACTTATTTCCTTTACCTTAAATTATCTGTTAGTCTTCTCTTTTAGTCCTTACTGTTCATCCTTTTCGCTGATAGTTATAAATCCTCTTCTAGTCCTTCTAAAACCTCAAACTTATTTCCTTTCCCATTAAACCTCTCAGTCCTCTCCCCTCCTTTCCACTTCCCACACACTCACACCTGCCATCACACTCATTAAACACCTGTCCAAGCTATAATTTCAGCACGCGGAGGTGATTCTCGGTTCCTCCTCGCCCCACGGAGTACTTTCCTTCATCCCTGACTGGCGTTTTATTTCCCTCGGGACGGACAATATACCTCATCCTTTGGGCAGCGTAATTTTCCTGCCGTCAGACTCGCGTGGCATTTCCAATCCTTTTTGACGAAGGGGAAGTGTGGAATACGGAGACCTGCTATCCTGTGAAGACCGGTTATCCTACGAAGACGAACTATCCTACGAAGATTTGTTATCCTACGAAGACCTGTTATCCTACGAAGACTTGTTATCCTATGAAGACTTGTTATCCTACGAAGACCTGCTATCCTATAAAAACCAGCTATCCTAAGACCTGCTATCCTATGAAGATCTGATATCCTTTGCCACCTCCTTTTCATTCCTCTGCCGTATATGGAAATTCTCTTTTGTTTTGTCTACATACTTGTTTCCTCTCATTTCGGGATTCCTTTCGACCAGTGTGTGTTTTATTTTCTGTCTTTTTGAGATGGGAAACGAATATCAGCTATCCTTCGCCACCGCCTTTTTATTCCGCTGCCGTATAAGGGTTTGTTTCGTTTGTCTTTATATACGTTTCCTCTCACTTTGGGATTGCTTTCGGTCAGTGTGTGCTTTATTCTCTGTCTTTCGTAAGTGGGAAAGGAAGACCTGCTATCCTTCGCCATCTTTTTCTCCCGCTGCCGTATAAGGAAGATTCTGCTTTGTTTGTTTCGTTTGTCTATAATCTCTATATATACCTTTCCTCTCACTTCAGGATTGCTTTCGGTCAGTGTGTGCTTTATTCTCTGTCCCTCTGAAATGGGACACGAAGACCTGCTATCCTTCGCCATAAGGAAGGTTCTGTTTTCTTTCGCCAACACACATACTTCTCTCCCTCTCATTTTCTGATTCTTTTCGTCCCGCGTCTCTCTGCTCTTGTTTTATTTTCTTGCTCCGAGGGAAATCATGTTGCCGGGCGTGTATCGTGAACCGGAAAAATGTTCTTCTCATTTTTTGTTTCGAATGGACGAGAAGGCTTAGGTACGCGGAGTGTTTCTCGTATTTTTGAGGCCTGGATGAGAATGGGTCCAGTACGTGTTTTTTTCTGTCTGTTTTTTCTCTCCTAAGTTTATCTTCCCTGTTTGTTTTCTTATGATGTTCTTATACCTAAATTCACATCCACAAGGTCTTCAGAAACGCAACCAATCGTTCATTACCATATATTTCACCCACTAATGAAACATATCTTCAATTACCTACTTCTAAATCTACTCCTAACAGAGTTCTACGCACCTTCAGCAGTGATTTTAACTTCAAGCATCGCATTTCAAACTTCAATTACTACTTCTAAATTTACTCTTACAGAATTCTACGCACTTTCAGCAATGATTTTAACTTCAAGCATCGCATTTTAAACTTCACTAATGTCCCAGCTTTCCGACATTGGGTTGATTTTTAGATATTTTAATCATCTGTAACCCTAAATTCACTTTCACACAATTCTACACACTCTCAGTTCTCATTTTAACTTTCAAGCTTCGTATTTCACATTTCACACTGGCCCAGCTCTTCGACACTTGACCTATACCTTTTCCAATCACTCGTTCTCGCTTCAAGTGTCACATTTTTAGATACTCCCCGAGCTTTCACCTCCGTCATGCATATTTAGATTCACCCTTGCATTCACCCCTTCACCCATTCACTATACCTTTTATCCATCTATTCTTCCTTTCATACTTGTTCCCTTACCTCTTACCTCTCACCCTTACCTCTTACCCTTCACCCATTACATTACTTTTTTACCTGGTCTTTTCACAACTATCCGAACACTCTTGCATGCACACCTTCACCTCTAATACTTTTATATCTACCTGTTCTCCCTGTCACACCTTTCCAAACACTCTTATCGCCAGTTTTTCTTCACCAAATTCACCTTTTATCCATACGTTCTTCCTTTCAAGCCTGTCCGATCATTCTTACAAACACCTCTTCACCTCTCCATCTATTACCCAGCCGTTCTTCATTTCACTCCTTTCCGAACACTCCCTCACCTGATCTGCCGTGATGTAGCCGGGCTTGTTCAGGATGACCCAGGTGACCGTCTCCTCGCACGGCGGCTCAGTGAGGGATCCTTCGTAGGTGAGGTACAGAGGCGAGGTGAACAGCTCTCGGATAGGGACAAAGGGGATCATCGTGGACTTTCCTGTTGGGTGAGATCAGAACGGACTAAGTGGTAATGGATTCCTCGTTTATAGGATTCGAGTTAATTTAGCTAAATGTTGTTCCATATGCATTTGTGTTGATAAAATGATGAAATGACTCTGAAATATGGAAATGGAATATAGCGTTGATCACCGTAAAGGGAATGAAAAGGAAATAAAGGATTGTCCGTAGGTTCTTGGGCTTTCATTATGCATTTGTGTGTTGATAAAGTGATGAATTGACTCTGAAATACTGAAATAAAATGGAGATGATTGCTGTTAGGGAAATGAAGGACAGTTAGGTTAGATTAGGTTAAAGGGATTGTTTGTAAGGTCTTCGAGACTCATTATGCATTTGCGAGATGTTGAAATGACTCTGAAACATTGAAATAATATAGATAAATGATGGATGTAAAGGAAATGAAGGGAAGTTAGGTTAGGTTACGTTAGGTTAGGGATTGTTCATAGATTTTAGGGTTTTCGTTTCATGGTTTTCCTTTTTCAAGTGAGATGATGAACGTAAAATGAACGATAATATATATATATATAGAATTCATAGTGTGCGACGATGAGTATAAGTGAATCATAAACCAGATTAAGAAGACTAAAAACGAGAGATAAACTAGAGATAGTAGGTAGTGTCTGGGCGTTCCTTTTGTGCTTCTTCGTGAGTCTTCAGGTCGAGTGAATATCAAATTGTTTTAGTTGAAAGCGAAAAGTTTATAATGTGCGACCGTTCTGGAGGTCACGACTCACGCTGCTGTTGTTGCTGTTGTTGTTGTTGTTGTTGTTGTTTGTCCTGTCAAAGACGATGACGGCGAATTGAATATGCTAATTAATCTAAACTTAATGACCTGTCTTGTCACTTTTCAACTTCCAATTACCTGTCGGGTGTCACAGGTTAATGAGCGGCAATGAAGAGAACGGTCCGCTCGTAATTAATGTTGCGTTGATGAAGGTTTAGCGTTTTTTTAGTGTTGATGTTTTGGTCGTCATCGCTGGTGGTGGTGGTTGATGGTGGTGGTAGTGGTTGATGGTGGTGATTATGGTGGTGTTAGTGGTGGTGGAATTGGTGTTGGTTGTGGTGTTCATGGAGATGGTATTGTTCTTCTTATTGTCCTTGTTTTTTTGTTGACTTAGTTGTTAGATGTGATGTATAACTGTTGTATTTTGGTGTTGCTGTTGTTGGTGGTGATGGTGATGGTGGTGATTTTGGTGGTGGTGTTAGTGGTAGTTTTATGTATGGAGATGGTGTTGTCCTTTTTATTTTCCTCATTTCTTGTTGATTTAGTTGTTAGCTGTGATGACATTCTTGTATTCCAACCATCTTCTCCTTCTGTCCTTCTTACCTTCCCTCTCCCTCCCATCTACCCTTTCTACCTGATTATTATTGCTAGTTTTTGCTCTTATCATTCCGAGGTTTAGACATGAACTCCCCAAACCACGTACGATTATAAAAGCTAATACCCGGTTTCTACGCAAAGGGGGCGGAGCTTCATTACGCGACATCTATGAACACGTCCTGGAAACGGGAGTCTTCAGTCTACAGTGGAATACAAAACAAGGGTGGGAAGGAGGCTTTGTGTCGTCGGGAACGGTGAAGTAGGTACGAGGATTCTTGGTTCCTGGAATACCCAAGTTGTGAGGGGCGGCGGCGCGGCATTCACGGGTTATGAGACGCAGAAATGGTACTCCGAGGTCTTAGGACGAGGAATACGAGGAAGCCCAGCAAGCCGCGTGACCCCCGAGGGAACCCGACGCGGAACAGAAAAAGATTTAACCAGCCTCGAACTCCACGTAAACAAAAGTATAGAAAATGCGAGGCTACACGACCACCGAAATTAAATTATGATAAGAGTCTGGCCTTTTACGTTTTTCTTTATTTTTCTGTCCGTATTATTATATTATTTTCGTCTTCAATGTATATGATTAGGGAAAGGAAGGATGATGGGGTGGCCTGAAGGTATGTTGAGCTTGTTTTAAAGATTATTATTTTTTATTCTTCATCTCATTACCTTACATGGCATTAAGACGTAAGATTAAGGGAAAGGGATGGAGTTTCATTTTAGACCCCGACAGCTCTTTCCCAAATTAAAATGGGGAAGAGAAATCACAAAGAGGGAGGGAGAGATATGAAGGCAGACCCACGCAGACAGACAGACAGACAAAGAGACACAGAAAAATAGACAAGAGAAATAGGAAGAACAACAAAGATAGACAGACAAGAAAATAAACAGAAGGACAGACAGGAAAACAGAGACGGACAGGAAAACAAAAAAAGACAGGACAATAAACAGAAAAAAACCCAGACAGGAATACAAACAGTAAAATACAGATAAAAGAAAAAAATAGACAGGAAAACACAGACCAAGACAAAAAACAGACAGACAGAAAAAAAAACAGACAAACAAACAGAGAAAAATCAGCACATACTTATATAAAAACTCGTAACCTTACCAAAACGTCACAGCATACAATATTCACATCCCAAATAAACACCAAAGAGGAAACGAATGAACGAATGAATGAATGAATGAATAAGAAGAAGCAGCATGATGAGGCAAGGTGGTGAAACAAAAAGAAACTAATACCCAGCCACACAGGATCATGGTCGGGGCGGGGGGACAGGATGGTCGGGGGTGGTCGGGAATGGTCGGGGTGCGTCTTCAAAGAGAGGCGAAAGTGCTCGAGCGGTTAGCAGCGTGTTTGTGTGTTTGTTCAGCGTCTCTGTGATGTCAAGATGTTTCCCTCCCACTCCCAGACCTTTCCTCCCTTCCTTCTCTCTCTCCTGCCTCCTTCGTTCCCTCCATCTCATCCTCCTCCAACCTATCCTTCTTATCTCATTCTCTCTTCCTCCTACTCTTTTAACTTCTTTCTTTCCTTCATTTTCTCCCACCAGCTCTTTCTACATTCATTTCTTCCTTTCATTATTTTAAGTTTTTATCTCCCTTTCTTCCTCTACCCCTCATGTTTTCTGCCTCCCGCTCTTCCTCCTATTCTTTCCACTTCCCTTTCTTCCCTGCCTTTCTATCTCATTCTCTCCCTTTCTACCTTCTTCTCTCTCTCTCTCTCACTCTTCCTACGTCCCTCTCTTCCTCCTATTAATTTTACCTACTTCTCTCTACTTTTCTTCCTATATACTTCGCTCCCTTCCACTTGTCATACCTCATTCTCTACCTCCCAGACTTCCTTCTTCCTCTCCCTCCCTCACTCCCTACCTCCTCCTCTCTCTCATACACTTCTCTCTCTCCTCTTCTTCCACCCGCGCAATCCTAACTCCCTTTCTCTTTCATTCCAGCATCTAGGCGCCGAAAGGGAGAAAGGTGAGGCGCCCAGCTGATATCTCCTCCTCAAGACTTTCCCGCACTCTTGTCTGAACTCTAAGGGAACGCCTCGCCCGGAGTCCACAACAGCGCTTGAAGGTAAATCCATCGTAGTCTTTGAGGAGGAGAAGGAGGAGCAGAAGGAGGAGGAGGAGGTGCAGATTTGTTGGAAAGAAGAGTATGAATAGTTAAGGAAAAGCTGATGGAGGTAATGGAGGAGAAAGGCCAGAGAGAGAGAGAGAGAGAGAGAGAGAGAGAGAGAGAGAGAGAGAGAGAGAGAGAGAGAGAGAACAAGACCCCTTTAGAGAACAATTAACATTTCACGTAACGAAAGCTTCAGTCTACGACTTACAATATCCCTTTTTCAAGCACGGTAAACTGAAGACAATTAAACGAACACTAAAACGAATCAAATACACTAAAAGAAGACCCCGTTTGAGAAGAGAAAGAGGAAGAGGAAGAGGAGAGGAGAAGAGAAGAGCAGGAAGAGAGGTGTGTCGTGTGGGGGTCATCCAATCTCTCTTCTACGTTAAGGTTTTTCTAGTTGAGGAGGGAGAGAGTTAAAATTTGTGTAGAGGAGACTGGTGAAGAGCCGCGTCTCGTGATAGAGCGTTGCAGAAAGACAAACTGGTGAAGGAAAGGAGAGAAAAGTACATGTAATTAATTTCCAATGGGAGTCTCTCTCTCTCTCTCTCTCTCTCTCTCTCTCTCTCTCTCTCTCTCTCTCTCTCTCTCTCTCTCTCTCTCTCTTTCAGTTTCGCTCTTTTTTTCTCTAGTTCTCTCTCATTTTGTAAATTTATCCTCCTCTTTCTCTCGTGTTTTTCTTTCTCTTTCTTTTAATCTTTTTCTTTTCCCTTTCTCATTTTCTCATTTTCTTTCTTCTTTTTTTCTCTCTATTTCTTTGTCTATTTTCACGCTCTCTCTCTCTCTCTCTCTCTCTCTCTCTCTCTCTCTCTCTCTCTCTCTCTCTCTCTCTCTCTCTCTCTCTCTCTCTCTCTCTCTCTGTTTCAATTACGGTTTCCTGTCCTCTCTTTTTTTCCTTGATCTTTCTTTCCTCTTCTGATCTTTTTTTTCTTTCTTTTCTGAATTTCTTTTGCGCCTCCCGTTCGCTTCTGCTGTATTTTTCTTTTTTTTTCTGTATTTTATTCCTTTTTTGAATGCGTTTTCCGGTTCAGTGATTTTGGCTTTTATCTGAGTTTCATTTTTTATTCATTTTTTTTCCACTTCTTTCCTTATTTGGCTTTTGACTTTCTTTTGTTTTGTTTTCTGTTTTCCTTTTACTCTCTCTTTATCTCTCTTTTCACTTCCGTATTCCTCGTCCTTTTTCCTCTCCTTTTTCTCATGGTTTATTTTACTGTTTATCTTTCTATCTAACTTTTCTTTTCCTATCTTCTCCTATTCTGGCGTTTATTATGTCGTCTTGTCTAACTCCTTTCGTACTTCCCCTATTTTCCTTTCCTTGCTCACCCTTTTTCATCATCTCCTCTTACTCCCTTCTTCCTCGTTCTCTCTCTATTCTCGTCTTCTCCTCTTTTCCCTAATCATCCTCTTTCATCATCTTCCCTTCCTACTTTCTCGTTTCTCTCCTCTATTCTCTCCTTCCCTCGCCTTCTCCTCTCTTCCTTTCATTACACCCTTCTCTCATTTCTTAACCTCTCCCCTTTCTCTTTATTCATCACAGCTAATTTATCTCCTCCCCTTCCTTCTTTCTGACCTCTCCTGCTTTCTCTTTTCTTTCTCTCTTCATGCGTTCTGCTCTTCAATTTCGTCTTCCATATTGCTTGGCGCCTTAATTTCTTCACCCTCTCATTTTCGTTCATTCCCTCCTTTCGTTATCTGTTGTTTTTGCTTATTCACCATCTTTGCTCCTTCTTACTTGTCTATTTCACCTTCCTCTTCATTACTATATCTATCTATCTTTACATGTCTGTTTGTCTGTTTCTTTTTCTCGATTTCGTCAACTCTATCCTTTCCTATCTTCTTTATTCTTCCTTCTCTCCTTCCTTTTTCTTCCTTCCTTCCTTCATTCATTAATTAATGCATTCATTTAGCTTCTTTACCTCCTTCTCCCTCCTTCCATCTCTCTCTTCCTTTTTTCCTTCCTTCACCCCTCCTTCTCCTTTCCTCCTCTCTCCGCCCATTACCTCCATTCCTCCTTTCTTCCCTTCTCCTTAAGTCTTTTTTTCGTCTCTTCAGCGGCGCGGCTTTTCATTGGCTGTTTCGCTCCTCACTGTTAAGCGAGTAAAATGGAGATGATTGGCCTAGAATTTATCTTACGAAAGGAGAGAAAAAAAGTGAAATAGTAGTCGTAAGAGAGTCACGTTCAAGAGAGAGAGAGAGAGAGAGAGAGAGAGAGAGAGAGAGAGAGAGAAGAGGCGTTGATCAAAAGATGAAGCGCGTCACTAAATACAGATTAAGAGAGAGAAAGTAAGAGGAATGGAAAGCAAAATAGTGAAAAGCGAGGCTGCATGGCGCGGGCTGAAAGGGCAGGAGCAAAGAGGAAAGAGGAAAGAGGAAGAGGAGGAGAGGTGAAAGAGTGCATGGGAGGAGGAGGTGGAAGGAAGTGAAAAGGAATGAACAGAGGTGAAAAGGAGCTGAAAAGGAGCTGAAAAGGTTTGAAAAGAGGTGAAGAAGGTCAGTAAAGGGTGTGAACAGGAGCTGAAAAGGTGTGACAAGGAGCTGAAAAGGGGGTGAAAAAGGTGTGGAAATCTGTGAAAAGAAGCGAAAAGGGGTGAAAAGAGGTGGAAAAGGTGTTAAAAGTGTTGAAAAAGGTGTGAAAAGGGTATGAAAAGGGGTGACAATGGTGTGAAGAGGTGAACAGGTCTAAAAAGGTATGAAGATGTGTGAAAAGGGGGTGAAAAGGTGTTTAAAGGGGGTGAAACGGATGAAAAAGGAGGTGAAAAGGGGAGGGAAAAGGGATGAAGCTGGACTGCATGGCGCGAGATGAAAAGGCAAGAACGGAAAGGAAGGACAGGAGGTGACGGGATGGGGTGAAGGGGTGAGGAGGAAGGGGGTGAAAAGGGGTGAATACAGATGACCCGGACTACTGATGGATGACGGGAAGCAACGAGGAATTAAGAGGATCAAAGGAAGAGAGAAAATATACAAATGTGGCGAGATACAGATGAGGGAAAGGGAGGATAGATAACCTGCTAAAGATGATAATGAAAGAGATATATACCATTGTGAGCGTTTTCATTGTGGTAGTAGTAGTAGTAGTAGTAGTAGTAGTTGTAGTAGAAATAGTAGTAGTAATTTTAATAAGAATATAAATAGTAATAGTTATGGTAATTTCAGTAGCAGTAAGAGTGTTAGTAACAGTAGTAGTAGTAGTGGTATTTTTATTATTAGTATTAGTATTATTAGTGGTAGTAGTAGTAGGAGTAGTAGTAGTTAAAGTAGTAGTATAGTAGAAGTAGTTGTAGAAAAGTTGCAGTCGAATATGTACAGAATAGGTGAAAATATAATTAACAGGTGAGAAAGCCTAAAATTTATAACAGGTGAATAAAAGGTTGATATGAAAAGGGACAGGTAAAGGTAAATAAAAGGGAAAAAAGGACAGGTGAACAAAAGGTCGGAAGGTACAGGTGAAGGTGAATAAAAGGTCGAAATAGAAAAGAACATGCGAACTTACCTCGATGTGGAACCATGTGAATGTGGTCCATCCAAATCTTCAACACGGGGTTGGGTCGCCAGCCCACCTGGGAGGGAGAGAAAGATACAGGTAGCGAGGAGTCTGGTTTCGCTTTGTCAAAAAAAGGTATATTCTGTATCCCTGAGATTTGCCTTCACCCTCCCTCCTTCCCTCGCTTCCTCATACCGGTCTTATCTTCTTCCTCCTCCTTTCCTTCCTCCACTCCTTTGCATATTCTCTCTTTATCTCATTCCTTCATTCCTTCCTTCATCTCCTCCTCTTCCTCTCGTATCTTCATTTTTTTCTTCTTATCGCCTTTTCACATATTTCCTCTCTTTCTCTTGTTAATCCTTCCTTTCCTTATTTCCTTCTCTTCCCCTTTCTTCTCTCTCTCTCTAGTCGTCTCCTTTATTTTATCTGCATCTCGTTTTTCTATTTCCTTTTCCTTTCTCTATCTTGCTATTTTTCATCTTTCATTTCCTATTCCTCTTTCGTTTCTTTTTCACCTCCCTCTTCTCTTCTCCATCTTCCCTCCTCTCACTTCTTCATCCTTTCCTCTCTTTCCCTTCCTCTCTTTACTCCAAACCTCTTTTTCCTCCTTCGTATCCTCTTACTTTCCTCCTCTCCTCCTTTCTCCCTCTTCCTCCATCTCTAGGCTTTGTGAGCCCTTCCATTGGGACTCAGATAAATATATAGTTGGATAGACAGCTTGAAAGGCAAATATATGGAACGGTGACTTCATGAATACGAACACAAATAGATAAATGGAAATGTGGGCGGGAAAGATACGGTAGTGGAGAGGAAGGGAGGGGTGGAAGGGAAGGAACGAATGGTTGAACTTGTGAGAGAGGGAAAGAAAAGTGACGGGGAGAGAGGAGGAGCATCGGAAACTATATACATTGGTTCATGCATATATGTAACGATGAACGCTGAGCACTTATAGCCACCCCCTCCGCTCTAGCTAATTTATCTTCAGTGTTTGTTAGAATGAATAGAGGGAGAGCAGTAGCGTGTATTAGCAGGAAGTTGTTTTTTTTACATCAGAGGACACGGCTCAAGGGCAATAAAAAGAGTACATTTTTTTTTTTTACAACAGAGGACACAGCTCGAGGGCAAAGGCAAGGGCAAGGGCAGTTGTTTGATATGTGCTATTATTGCAAGGAGACTTAGTGGGTGTAGGAAAACAGTTCCAATAGGTAAAAGGAGATATTAAAGAAAGGAGAGAGAGAATAAACGAATGGAAGAGGAAATTGAAATCGAGGGAAATGAGAGAAATATCGAAAGGGAAGTAGGAAATAAAGAGGTACAATATAAATTCACGAAGTAGCACAAACAGTCTAACTCAATGTAGTGGTATGTGCTGTTTAGCTCCGGCAGGTAAACTAACAGAGTGTTGGACAGGTGTGGCTTACCTTCAGGAGGACAGCCACGCCCAGGATTCCGTTGGGCTTGTCGAGGGCATGGGTGAAGTTGGCGTAGAGGTCGCTGTTGTAGAGGTAAAGTTGAATCTGTTAGGGAAGAGGAGATATCTGTCACTCCTTGATGTTATGTAGACGATGTGACGTAAACATTCTTAAACATTTCTCCCCCCAAAGACACACATTTGACAAGGCTTTCGTAGGCGTTGTGAACATTTCCGGTGTTAGTTTTATGGCCCTGGTGGTTGTTTGACAAAGCCTCTGTACCATGAGCGTGAAAAAGCACTCATGAGAACCCGATTAATCTCCTATCGACCTTTGTAAATAGTTCAGGTGAGAGGCGGAAGCGTCTGAGAATTCCTATCATGATATACGTGTTCCTTGTTCCTAGTTTGCGGTTGTCGTTAGTCAAAGCATTATCATGAGCCAAAGAGGACCAGACATTATGATATTTTCTTTGGTATTTCTTGTTTACATTGTTTTTACTCCTGACCTTGACCTCTCTGTTGGCCACTCTTCTGAACTCCTTTTTTTTATATGGGCAGCGATTAGAGGGCCTCTATTTCTCATTGTTATTATTTATTTGCCCTCTAGCTTCTTCCTTTACTGTAAAAAAAAAAAAATTGCTCACTCCCGTCCTCCGAAGTCGTATTTTATCAATCTATACTTTTGCTCTTTTCTGCACTCGGTTCTATTTTTTTCTCGCTTTAGTGATTATTTATTTTTTCAATTCTTTTTTTCACTTCTATTGCCTTCGTTGCTATGAGACTGATTAGTGTTTTTGCTACTGTTTCTTTTTTTTTAACACTGGATGCCTCTACTCTTTATTGTCCCCCGAACTCTAATTTTATATCATTGCAATTTTTTCCTCTTTACTTTATTCCGTTTCATTAATTTTCTTTCTCCCATGATTTCGAAGTCTTCCCTTTTCACGTTATTATTGGTTATTATCTTTATTGTCATCCGAACTCTAATTTTATATCATTGCAATTTTTTCCTCTTTACTTCATTCCGTTTCACAAATTTTCTTTCTCCCATGATTTCGAAGTCTTCCCTTTTCACGTTAACATTCGATTTCCTTTCGTCTCTTTCCTGCGTTCCTATTCCTCACTTTCCTCTCATTTATCATTCATGTGTTACGCTCCCTTGGTATTCCCTCTTCGCCATCCTCCACCATCCTCATCACAAGCTTCCTCCTACTCGTTCTCCTCCCTCTCCTCCATATCACACTCAAGATCAAGTCGTAGTAAAATAATGGACGAAAAGCAGAAGAAAAGAATGAGAAAACTCGCTGCTTACCGCTACTACAAAAAGGAGAAAGTTGACAAAAAGAGTATGGAAAGGAAAGATGAAACCATGTATGGATCTTGAACACACTCCCCTTGTACCCTCATCCATCTACTTTGCACCCCCACCATCACCGTCATCATCTTCAGCTTCCGTCGTCGTATATTTCCGCCGCCGACATAACTGAATTGCTGCTTCACTCTTAACTTTTGGTGTTCCTCCCTCCCCCTTGCATTAATTTATTTCGCCGCCTCTCTTTCTCTTCGTCTCCATTACCCTCCTTCCCCCCTTGGCAGCTCGCGTCAGTTGTAAGCCAGTCCATCAATTGGCCCGCCCCTTCCCTGCCCACCCCGAGAGAGAGTGTGTGTATGTGTGCATATGTGTGTGAAAGGGAGAGAGAGAGGGAGGGAAAGGAAGTAGGAGAGAAACACCCAGCATTCACGTTCATACTGACAGTCACACACAGATAGATAGATAGATAGAAATAAAAAGAAAATAGTGAATAGCGGGAGGGAGACCCAATATCCTCGCACACATTGACAGACAAACAGACAGGTAGATAGACAGAGAGAGAAAGAAAAGTGTAAATAGGTTTCCCATACGGATATATAAGCTTTTTCTAGTAATTCAAGTGTTTAAAGCATACGTGACCCTCAGTGTTTGTTTTTGATAATGCTGAACACTTGGAGAACTTGGAAGAACGGAAAAAATAACAGGTAGGCGAACAAAAGCATTGAAACACATCACAACCACGCCTTCATAATCTTGCAGTGTTGTGGTGCTGAGTTGCATTTTGAGTTACATTTTTATTTGAGTTACATTCTGAGTATAACCTTCAGTTGATTTACATTTTGAGTTGAGTTTTAAGTTATATTTCTAAAGGATTTTCGAGTAATATGTTTCTCTTAACGCATTTCAGTCCTACCTTTCACATTAAACCACATTCATAAAGAGATTGTGCGTATAATGAGAGAGAGAGAGAGAGAGAGAGAGAGAGAGAGAGAGAGAGATAATCCGTTTGGCCGACATAATATCGGGTAATTAGGGTCGGATAATCCCAGCTCACGATAAGCAGGTGTTTTATGCAGTCCAGGTGTGTTTAGGGACAGCCGTGTACTCTCAGGTAGCTTGAGAGAGAGAGAGAGAGAGAGAGAGAGAGAGAGAAAGTAAAAGTGAGAGAGAAATAGAAATAGAAAATGAAAGGGAAAAAGTAAATTGGAAAGAGGATGAGAGAGAGAGAAATTGAAAGAGAAAGTGAAAGAAATAGAAATAGAAAGTGAAAATGAAAAATTTAAAGGGAAAGAGGATGAGAGAGAGAGAGAGAGAGAGAGAGAGAGAGAGAGAGAGAGAGAGAAAGAAAGATAGAAAGTTAAAAAGAGTCAAATATTAAGCTTTTATTAGTCGTATTATCGTTTAGAAATAGTCAGTAAAATGCAATACGTCGAATAGATACAGCAGATAATCTAAGTAAAAGCGAAATAATGATGATGAATCGCATTATAGGAGAGGAAACAGGAGAGGAAAGAAACGAAGGGACAAAGAATATGTAGCAAAAATAAAACATGGTATGATGCGCGTTACGGAGAAGGAAATATAAGAGAAGAAAAAAACGAAGAAACGGAAGTAGGTCCCAGCAAAGAATATGTGGCAAAAGTAAGCCATGCCATGATGCGCACTATAGAGGAGGTAAAACAAGAGAAACAAAATACAACAGCGAAACTACAGTAGGTCACAAACACGTAATGCGATCCCTTAAGTAGGACGATGGCGCCTCCAAAGTTACCTGCCTTCACACCTGGGAGAGGCAGGTAATTAGGAAGGGTAGGGCGCCCGTCTACCTGTATAAAGGGGGAAAGTATGGGCGGAAGAGGATATCGGGTTTTAAGAATAGGACGAAAACAAGAAAACTAAGGAAAGTACGCAACGTAATACCACAAAGAAAACAGGTGGTCCAAAAAATATTTATAAAGGAAAAACAGAAGAATGTCGGAATTTTGTCAGAAAAGTTTTAAAAAAGGAAGTGAAAACAGGAAAGAATATTGGAATCGTGTCGGAGAAGTATAAAACAGAAAGGAAAACAGAAAAAAAATATATTAGAGCCTCGTTAGAAAAGTATAAAAAAGAAAGGAAAAGCAAATGAAAATATTGGAGTCTTGTCAGAAAAAGGAGAAAAAAAAACAGCAAAAGGCTTCGTGCTGCTATAACAAAGAACACAGATGTCGGAAATGGATGAAAAATGATTATAGAACAGAAAAGAAATACTGGACTTTCTTTACACTGCTTCGTTAAGGCAAGAACGCAAGGCAGTACTCACGAGGGTAGCTCCATAAGGTAAGGGGGAGTAAAATATATAGCAGTAGGGCGAGAGAGTAACGTGTAGGCAGTTCGTAAAGAGGGAGATGTGGGGGGCAGCTGCAAGAGGCTGTATCGTCAGTTTTAATAAAGAAATACGGTCGGTCACGCCCTCCCTCTTAAAGCTAGACTCCATTGGCTGAGGCAGGCGGGCCGTGCAGCCAATGAGCCTCCTGGATTTAGTCATGCGTCCGCTGATAACGTCGTCCACTTCTTAGCGAGATCGCTGGCTGAAGGGAAAGCTTAATGTTCTAAAGAGTATAATGGAGTGTTAATTTCTCATCTCTTTTTAGTGGTCTCAGTGATTTTATTGGTTTTGAATCGTAATTATGAGAGTTAGGAAGCAAAGAAGAGGGATAAGGAAAAGGAAGATGAGAAAGGAAGTAGATAAATGGAAGAGGAAGCCGAGAACGAGGGAGGGAAAGGAGGTGAGAAGGGAATGAAGAGATGACAGGAAGAAGAGAAGCTGAAAATGAGGAAGTGAGAGAAAGAAAACGAGAAGGGAAGGAGTAGATGAGAGTAAGAGGAGGATGCTGAACCTGAGGGAAGATAGATAAAGAAGTTGAGAAGGGAAGGAGGAGTAAATAAAAGGAAGAAAGGAAGTTGAAAATCAGGGAAGTGAGATAAAGTAGGTGAGAAGGGAAGGAACAGATGTAAGAAAGAAGAAACTGAGAACAAGAGAAATGAAAACAAATGAGAAGGAAAGAAGTACACGAAACAAAAGGAGATGATAACGAGGAAAGAAACAGAAAGGTAAGGGAAGGAATATATAATAGGAAGATGAAAATGAAAACGAGGAAATTAAGAAAAAAAAGCTAGAAAGGAAGAAGTAGATAAAAAAAAACTTAAAACGAGAGCAATGAAAAATGATGAAAAAACAACAACAACTATGCCGTCTAAGCCAAAGCAGCTGTTCACATTCCTCAGGCCTGATCAATAAATAAGTCGATGTGAAAAAAAGTACAGGTAAGGAGAGAGAGCTGGAGTGCACAATACAGCGGTTCCTCTGTTTAGGGCCGCGGGGCACGAAGCGGATCACAAACTCGGGGCTAAAACGCAAAGCAAGGTGGAGCGTACCATAATGTAGCTCTTGTGTCTTGAAGCTTTTGGTAGGTAAGGTAGAAGAGACTCAGTAGCTAAGAGAGGAAAGGAATATCTTTGTGCAATATGTGGTGTGTCCTTCGTCTATTATCTTTGCTGAGAGGGTTTAGAGGTGAGATGAAAGAGTTTTGCTGTTACGAAAGAGACGAGAAGTGAGTAAGCCTTAGTGTAATGCGATGATCCAGTACACACACACAAAGAAACCAGAAATAAAGCCGTGGAAGTAAAGCTAAAATGAAACAGCTTTATTATAACGAACTTCTATACTAAACGAAGAAGTAAAGGAGGAGTGAAAGAGACGAGAAGTGAATAAGCCTGAGTGTAATGTGATGATCCAGTACACACACAAAAGAAAAACAGAAATAAAGCCGTAGAAGTAAAGCTAAAATGAAACAGCTTTACTATAACGAACTTCTATACCAAACGAAGAAGTGAAGGAGGAGTGAAAGAGACGAGAAGTGAATAAATCTCAGTTTCACGCCATGTTTTCTTTACCTACATACTTTTTAAAAATCTGAAATAAAGTTGTGGGAGTAAAACTAAGATGAAAGATGTTTACTATCATGGATTTCTTCACTAAACAACAAACAGTGTAGAAAAAAAACGTAAAAGTAACTAGAAGCGAAATAGAACCTAGTGTTAAGCGAAAACCCATAACACACACACACACACACACACACACACACACTGAAACCTCCTGGGCAAGAGATGATTCTGTTTCAAGTAGAGCATATATAAGCCTCGTGGAGAGCTTTATTGACTGATGAGCTCTAATGCTTAGGCCGGCCATCCATCAGGCCAGACACGGTGGGCGTAGCGCGGTGCAAGTTTTATTGAGGGAGACCAAGGGAGGGATGAGGTAGATATATCTTGAACGAGCCGGGAAGGAGGTTATTATTAGGTGGAGTGATAGAGTTTGACAGCAGGGAAGAAAAACGGGGCAGACAGGTTTTTCTTCTTGAGTGGTAATGAATGTGTTAGGAGGAGGAGGAGAATGAGGAGAATGTTGAAAACTAGATAATGAAAAATAATAAAAGAGGAAAACGGAGAAGAATGAAAGAAGGGTTGAGGAGCAGGAAGAAAGAGAATGATGAGAAAGGAAAAGAATGAAACAATGGCAAGAATGAAGAGGAGAAGAATGATGAAAACTAGCAAATTATGAATGGAGAGGAAAGAAAGAAGGGATTGAGGAGCAGGAAAAAAGAGAATGAGGATAAAATGAGGTAGGTGAAAAGAATGCCAGTAAATGTGGAGGAGGAAGAACGGAATGAGGAAAAGTAGAAGAAAATAAGAATGAATGGAGAAGAGAGAAAGAATATGAGTTGGAGGAGCTGGGAAAAAGAACCTGATTAGAATAGAAAATGAGGAAAGGAGTGATAATAAATGAGGAAGAAGAAAAAGAGTATAATGATAAAAACTAGAAAATAAAAGAAAGGAAAAGAAAGAAGGAAAAATAGGTTGAAGGAGCAGGAAAAAGGATGATTAAAAAAGAAAATGAGTGGAAGGAAGAGGAGGGGCAGCAGGAGGGTGAGGAGGAGGAGGCAGACTTGAGGGAGGATAATTACGAGAGAAAATGAGAAGAGGAAAAAGGAGACACTGTGAGAAAGCCAACAGCCGGTCTGGAGGAGAGACTTAGAGGCCCTGAAGGCAGGTCGTGCTGGGTACACCGAGGCCTCTTACGGCATCGTCTCGGGCAGGAACCTGATGTAACATATTGACGGTTGAAAAAAGAGCAGGAAAAAGGGAAGCTGTTACAAGGGGAGAAAACATTGAGCTAAGAGAGATGTTCTTTGCGGCACGATGTTCACGATGTTTGTTGCTAATGGAATCCAAGATAGATAGACAACTACGGACGGCAGCGGTTCCCAAAGTGTGGTGCGCGGGGGTGCATGAGGTGATCAATAGGGTTGCGTAAGGAATAAAAAAAAAAGTAATGGCGGAGTTTGTCTCATTAAAATTTCAAACACATCATTAACTGCCATTGTTTTAAAACTAACATACGCTGTACACTTCAGCAGAGTTGCCTGTTTTTTTTTTTTAAACTTATCTAGACTCTAAGCACATTCATCCTCCCCTTCACGTACATTTTCGTTCAGTTTTGATAGCCATCGCTCCGAACCTCATACTTTGCGAGCACAAAATTCGTAAAAAATGGACGAAATTTCAGGAAATTGACGGGACCTTAGTACTGCTCGAATCTTAGCGAGGGTGCGTGGACTGGGTCACAGCCTGGGAGGTGGTGCGTGGCCTGAAAAGTCTGGGAATCACTGACGTAGAGCATCACTATATCATTTAACATGTAAAAATAAACTAAAATCGCATAAAGAAACCTGATATACAGTAAAGATTTATAAAGGAGAGTAAAACATTTATCATCATCAACATCATCATCATCTTCAGATATTGCTGATAAACTTCATGGCAAAGGGCTTTCATAGTGTCCTCTCCATCTCTCTGATTGATGTTAGTGCACTCTGACAGACGTAGAATCGATAACAGACGGACAGCCAATGCACCAAGAATGTCTGTCCAATAATTTAGAGGTCAGGGTCATAAGGCTACCAGGTGAAGAGTTAGGTTGTTCAAAGTAGCTACGTATGATAGGCAGCTCTTCTTTCAAAATATCGAACTTAAGGAACATAACATATCGCAGGTGCTTACAGGCGGGACACGTGACTAGTATAAACATTTAACTTAATACATTTGGGAAGAGCTACTGGTTGGTTAAAAGAGATTATCACGGTAGCGGTTCGTGAGGTAATGATTATGGGAAGGAAACAGAAGAAGGACCGTAAGTCTAATTATCGAGTATCGGAATTTGATATTAATTAAACAGAAGATTGCAGAGGATGGCGCCAACAGGTTATTATAGCTTCCGGCCCCCTTACGTTATCCTTTATTACTCCTTCGTTGGCTAATAATTGTTTACAGGGCTGGACTTGTTTTTCTAATGTGTAATGAATGTTTTTTTTTTACAGCAAAGGAGACAGCTCAAAGGCACAAAAAAATAAAACGATGATGAAAAAAAAGCCCGCTACTTGCTGCTCCTAAAAATATTACAGAGTGGTATAATCTTCTAATACTTATGCATTATATTATTTTGTTATTATTAGATTTTGTTAGTATTAGATTATGATTACTTAAGATTTTTCTCTTTTTCATGACATTTAAAAGATTCGGTTAAGTTTTCTTCTTCTGTAATATTTTTTTTGTCTTTTTTGTTTAATATATTGTTCCCTATCTTGGCATATTGTTCTCCGTCTCTCTCTCTCTCTCTCTCTCTCTCTCTCTCTCTCTCTCTCTCTCTCTCTCTCTCTCTCTCTCTCTCTCTCTCTCTCTCTCTCTCTCTCTCTCTCTCTCTCTCTCTCTCTCTCTCTCTCTGTCTCAGGTATGGGAAAATGGGGCACAAAAAGTCGGTCGGCAGGTATTCTTATATGCAAATCACTTAATGGTTTCCGGTAAAGCCCTTGTGTTCTATTCCCACCGAAGCTCTCGTGTGTTTGTTTACTATTTTATATGGATGTCTCGTGTGTAGGTATGTCTGTATGTGTGCGTGTGTGAGGGGAGGGGGGGTTGTGTGTGTGTGTGTGTGTGTGTGTGTGTGTGTGTGGGTGTGTGTGTGTGTGCACACACACACACACACACACACACACACACACCATTCCTCTGTTTTCATTTGAGTTGGAAAAATCGTTTCAATTTCAACTTGGCCTCACCTGGAGCATCCGAAAGGTAGATAATGGAGGAGGAGGAGAAGGAGGAGGAGGAGGCTTGAGTTTCCTGTGGGTTGTTTTGACTATGAAATTCAGTTCCTCTTCTTTACTTATTTTTTCCTCCTCCTCCTCCTCCTCCTCCTCCTCCTCTCTCCTCCTCCTCCTCCACTTTCTTTTTCTTCTCCTCTGTTTACTCTTTTCCATTCTGTTTGTGCGCTGATTTCTGACATCCACTCCACAATCTCTCTCTCTCTCTCTCTCTCTCTCTCTCTCTCTCTCTCTCTCTCTCTCTCTCTCTCTCTCTCTCTCTCTCTCTCTCTCTCTCTCTCATCTTTCTTTGTGTTTCATTAGTCTTCTTTTTCATTCTCTTCCTCTCCCTCTTTCTTTTTCTTCTCAGCTCTCAAAGGAAGGAAAAAAAAAACGCTCCGTATATCGCCGCTATTATGTTCGTAACCCAGAAACGTCTTCGTCTTTATTCTTACGTTAAGCTCAGGTGTTTTTGGCCAGGTAAGATTTCGGCCCGGCGCGGCATTCGGTTCGGCGGCTTTCAAGACTTTTTATCCTCCTCCGCGTGTGTATGTGTCTTTGTGTGTGTGTGTGTGTGTGTGTGTGTGTGTGTGTGTGTGTGTGTGTGTGTGTGTGTGTGTGTGTGTGTGTGTGTGTGTGTGTCTGTTTACCCTCGAATATGGTTTCCCGTTCTTTTTTAATTCCATCGCGCTCCTATGTCCACCCTCTCGATCCGCTTGCCCGCTCGGTTTTTAGTTTCTCGTCGCACTCTTTTGTCTTATGTCGACAGTGTTGTTTGCCCGGCGAATGTTCGATCTCGTCTATTGACTCCTTCGCTTCTTTACGTATCGTGGGTGTGTGTTTTTTAATACTCCTACACTACACTCACTACACCCCTGTCTGTCTTTCTTTCCTTCATCTCTGTTTACTCTACGTTTTCTCTACCTTTTTATAGTATCCCTTATTAATATATTTTTTCCCCTCATTTCTTTCATTTAAATTTTCTTTCTCTTTTTACTTTACATTTTCTCAACATTTTTTTTTATAGTATCCCTTGTTAATATTTTTTCCCTTTATTTCTTTCATTTAAATTTTCTTTCTCTTTTTACTTTACATTTTCTCTACCTTTTTTTTATAGTATCCCTTGTTAATATTTTTTTCCCTTCATTTCTTCCATTTAAATTTTCTTTCATTTCCATTTTCTTCCATTTCTGTCTCTGGTTTTAGTTTGGATTTCTCCTTCTCCCCCCTGTCTGATTTTTACTTTATCTATTTTTCCTTTGTTCTTCTATGTTGTCCCTCATAAAGATTGAATTTACCCCATTCCTTCCAACTCCATCTTTTTACATTTACCTTTCTTTCATATCTGTGCATTTCTTTCTCAGGTTTTAGTGTATTTTTTCCTCCGTTGTATGTCTCTCCTTAAAAATTTTCCGTCAGTTTTTCTTTCTCCTTTGAAGTTTTTTTTTTTTTTCATTTCAGCGCCCGCCTCCATTCTTCCTCCTCACGTCTCACTGACTCGCCTATTTTTTGGTTTCTTTTGATCGTTCCTCATTTTTTTCTTCGTCACATTGCATTTTCCTTCCCTTCCTTTTACCATGAAATCTCTATTATCTTCTGTACAAGCTTTATTTTCTTATATTACATGCTATTGATCTTTTCTGTTACAAGTTTTATTGCCTCTGTTAATTTTGCGGGTGGTATCTTTTCCGTAACTCACTTATTCCTCTTCTTCTTTTTCCAACTTTATTATTTTCTTCACTTTCATCATTTATAATTTTTTCCTACTCATTACCATTTCCCTTCCCTTTGCGAAAACTCTTTATTTTATCTCTCTCTCACTCCTACACATCCTCTTTCTCCTTCTCTTACTCCTACTCTCTCATCTACTCTCACTCCCACACCCGCACACACTCTCTCTCTCTTTCTCTCTTCGTATCTAACAGTTCGCTTTCCTTTCCTCTCGGCCATTCCCATTCTCTCTGGGCTAACGAGAGGGCTGATGAGTAGGCGAGGGTGCCGGCTACACACTCTTGTCCCCTGCCATGCTCCGGCCCCTAAAGCGACGGTGTGAATGTGTAAATGCCGCCGTCCGTGGGCGTTGTAGGGCCGGCGAGAGAGTGTCAGTGACCAAACGAGGTGAGAGAGATACGGTACACGCCTACTCAGTGCCGCCCTTGCCTTGCCTCTGAATGCCTGCCTGTATGGGACTGCCTGGTCGTTCCCTTGTTTGTTTTTTTGTTGAGTCTACGTTGTAAGTCTCTCTGGTTCCTGTTTTGAGTGGTGCTTAGTGTTTCTTTGCCATGTATTTTCGTTTGCTTTGTTATTTGTACCTCTCGAAATAGCAGTACGGGAAATAAAGGTAAATATTAGCTACCAGAATCTGTAATGAGACTGTTTTTAGTTGAGTCTACGTTGTAAGTCCATCTGGTTTCTGTTTTGAGTGATATTTAGGGTTTCTTTGCCGTCTACTCTCGTTTTCTTTGCCATTTATACCTCTCGAAATTGCAGTGACGGGAGAAAAGTACAAATTATCTTCTCGTCATACAGGAATGATGTGTAAAAGTCTTCCGCTATTAGAATCTGTAATGAGTATCTTTTTAATTAAATCTACGGTGTTTAGGGTTCCTTTTTCATCTACTGTCGTTTTTCCTTTGTCATTTATACCTTCCAATATAGCATTACAGGGAGGAAAAAGTCAGAAAAATCATCGTCTCGCCATAAAGGGATGTTTCGTAAAAGACATCCGTCATCAGAACCAGTAATGACTGTTTCTTTTCCGAGGCATGTAAGAGGATATGTCTTAATTACCTTTTCCCTTTACGATAATGAGCTGTCCGTCTCGTTTTTCTGCCCATTGTTGTTTAGACTTTATTTTTTACTCTTTCTTTGGCTAACTTTTAATGAGCGATACTTTTATAAGTCTTAATAAGTTTAGTTTGCAATGGGCTGTATAATCCTTTCTTCTTCTCTGCCGTTTCTTGTTGGTGATTGGGCGTTTGTGCTTTTCTTCGTTAATATACAGTGAGCGAGGATACTTTTTTATAGGTCTTAGTAAGTTGAGTTTGTGATGGGCTTTATTATGCTTCCTTCACGTATTGTCTTTTTAACTTTTCTTCGTGTTCTATAAGTGACCGATTTTGAGAGTACCGAGTCGAGTCGCACCGGGAATTGGATTGATCTTATATTTATAGAGAATTGACTTTGCATACGTTATTATAGACGTGACGAGTGGACGGGTTGCTCTTCGTTATTTCACATTCCCATGGCATTTTGGTGTTCCATCTGCGTGTAGAAAAATTAAAGAAGGTGTGATGAGATTTATGAGAAAATTGATTACTTCTACCTGCTCCCTTTTCTACCTGTATTTTTCTTTTATTAATTTCTTTTCATTTTTTTTCTAACTTATTTTTTTCCTTTTTTATTTCCTTTTCTTACTTTCTTTTCCTTTCTTTCCTTACTTTTTTCTTCCTTTTCCAACTTTCTTTATTTTTCTTCCTTTTCCTTTCTTTTTCCATTGCTAAATTTTTCCTTGCTTCCTTTCCTTTCTCCTTTCTTTTTTACCTTTCTTTTTCCTTCATTCCTTTCCGTTTCTTTCTTCCTTCTTTTCTGCCTTTATCTTTTCCTCTCTTTCTGCATTTCCTTCCTTCTATCCTTCCTTTTCCCTCCTTTATTCTTTTCCTTCACTCTTTTCGTCCCTTTCCTTCTCTCTATTTCACCTCTCCAATTTCTCTTCCCTTCCCTCTTCCTCCTCTTTCTCTCCTCCTTCCGTGTCTCCTGCCATTCTCTCTTCCTCTGAGGTCATCTCTTCACCCACTAAAACCTCCCCGCGTGACGAACTAATATCTCTCCCCTTCCTCCTCCTCCTCCTCTTCCTCCTCTCCTCTTCCTCCTCTCCTCTGCTTCCTCTAACACCTCTATAGTTTCTCCCTCTATCCACTAATTCCTCTCTTCTCACTTTCTCATCTAGTTCCCTTATGTTTCTTTCTTTCTCCTCTTCCTCTTCCTCCTCTCTGCTTGCTCCTCTTATACCTCCTCTTTATTATTTTCTTGCCTTTTCCTCCTTGTCCTCTTTCTTGTTCTTTTATGATTTTCTCTCTCTATCTATCTTTATATCTATCCATTTTCTATACACATTTTTCCTCTTCCTCTTCCTCCTTTTCCTCTTCCTTCCAGTTAACATCTTTTTTTTCTTGTTCTTCGTGTTCTTCTTTTCCTCCTCCCTTCTTCTCCTTCTCCTTCCTTATGGTTTACCTCTTCTTTTTCTTGTTTTTCGTAATCTTCTTTTTTCTTCCTCCTCCTTCTACTTCCTTCACCTTTTTCCTCCTCCTCCTCCTTCCTTCTTCTTCTCTTCCCTCTTTCCTTTTTTCCTCGGCCACCAAACTCGCGTGAATGGGTAACAAGGCGCCGTTTTCTTCAACTTTAAGCCCCAACTCAAGGATTCGTAGGCGGGTCTCGTGGTGTTTCCTTTCAATCTCCTTCTTTCTCTCCCTCCCTCTCCCTCTCTCTCCCTCCCTCTCCTCTCTCTTCTCTCCTCTGCGTTCCTCCATTACCTTCCTCGTTCCTTCTCGGGGTCACTATTTCTTTCGTTTCTTTCCTTCCTCTTTTTTTTGTATGTGGTTTTTCTTTTTCTTTTGTTTTTCTCTTATTCGTTTTTTGTTTCCTCTTATTGCATTCCATTCTTTTTATGATTAATGTTAAGAATGGTCTATGCGCTCTCTCTCTCTCTCTCTCTCTCTCTCTCTCTCTCTCTCTCTCTCTCTCTCTCTCTCTCTCTCTCTCTCTCACAGACACACACACACACACACACACACACACACACGAGCCATTGAAAACAGAGAGGATTATAACTGTCGATTCTTTTATACATATTATTTCACCTCATTTCCCCGGATAGAAGAAAATAGCGTAACAAAAAACAAAGGAAATAAACACGAATACTCAGAAATAGTGAAAATATAGACAAAATCATGCGAGTGTTCAAGATAATGATAGTTTTTTTTGCTTCTTTGAGACTCCTGGACGGTGAGAAAGAAATATGATAAAAGAATGAGAGAGGGAGAGATAAAAAATATGACAGCTCTCCCAAGTTATCATCATCATTTTCTTATCTCTTCATTTTCTTAAAGATCTCTACTGGATCTCTACTGCCTGAAAAAAATAGCTGTGTGTGTTTGTGTGTGTGTGTGTGTGTGTGTGTGTCCCCGTGTGTGCGTGCGTGTGTGTGGTTACTAAAGTCTCCAGGCCCTCACGCAATCCCACATTTAAAGGATTAAGGTCACGGATAACAAGCTCGGAATAGATGGAAAGTACACGAGGGACTAAATCGCCTTTGACCTTGATTGAGAGATCCGATGATTCGTTAAGAAAAGAAGAGATGGAGGAAAGAAAGGATGTACTGAATAGAAGATATATGAAAGATAATATTAGGTGGTAGAAAAGAAAGAAAGGAAGGGAGAGAAAGAACGGGACATAGGAGGTAAGAAAAGGAAAGTATGATATGATTTTTGATAGGAAAGAAGTGTAGAAGGAAGGAGAAGTGAGATGGGAGGGATAAAAGTCTATGAAGAAAGATGGAAGAGGGAATAATAATAGCAAATATGAACTAGTAAAGAAAGTAAGTAGATGAATGAACGAGAATTAATAAAAAAAAACTAGATAATTAGACATAAAAACACCATTCGATTACGAGCAGAAAAGCAAAGAAAGAAAAAGAGGCATAAAAAAGGTGTATAAAAAAAAAACATAGAAGGAGCTGAATAAAATAAGAGTAGACAAATAAGAAATGGGAATAAAAACAAAACAAATCAAAGAAGGAAACAGATCGTGGAAGAAAACGAGAAAACATATGGAGATAAAAAGAGGAAGATGAGGAAAAGGAAAAGAAGAAGAAGACGGAGCGGGCACATGGAAAGGAGATATGTTGAGGAAAGAGGAAAAGTAAAAAAGAAAAAAATGAAGGAAACATGTGAGAGTATTGGAGGAAAAATAGTGCATGGAAAAACGTCCCAAAAGGAAGGAGATGGCGAACAGCGAATTCAAACGTGGAGAAGGAGAGAGAGAAGGAGGAGAGGTGGAAGAAGGAGGAGGAAAGGGCATTCTATTGAGGAAAAGAAGGAGGGCGAAGGAAGAAGTGACAGGATATTGGATAGAGAAGGGTAAGGGATGGATAGAGTATTGGACATGGAAGGAGGAAAAAGTAGGAAAGAGAAGAGAGAGAGAGAGAGAGAGAGAGAGAGAGAGAGAGAGAGAGAGAGAGAGAGAGAGAGAGAGAGAGAGAATAATTAAGAAGTGATTATTAGTGGAAAGTGGAGATGTGTAGAACAGATGAAGAAAAAGCGAGAGAAAAGAAAGGGAACAATAAGATAATAAATAATTAATGAATAAAAGAAAGAAATTGAGAAGGTGACAAAAATAAAGAGAAACGGAAAGACAAAAAGAAAAAAAGGGGGGAATTTGGCTGTGGGTTAAAAAATGAGACACGAGAAATGGGCCAGAAAATAAGCAGATAGCGGAAACAGAGAGAAGGAGATGATTAAGAAGCAAAATGTGGATAGAAGGGTAAAAATAAGGTACACGATACTAGATAGTTAGATAGCTTGATAGAGAGAAAGGAACAGAATGATAAAATAACCACATACTAAAACATTACAGAAGAAAAAACTCAAATATAAAATAAATATACATAATAAAATAATAATAAAAAATAGACGAGTAAGGAGAACGAGGAGGAGGAGGAAGAGAAAGAGAAAGATGAGACAATATGAAATGAAGGAACGCGCGGAAAGAGATAGGGGGAGGAGAAGAAGAAGGAGGAGGAGGAGGAGGAGGAACAAGGAGGAACAAGAGTAGGAGTGAGAGAAGGAGGACGAGGACAAGGAGGAGGAGGAGGAGAAGGGAGAGGATGTCGTGAATCCATGAATGTCGCGAGTAACTTTGTGGTCTGTGTTTACCTTCCCGACCGGTGGACAGGTGACGGAGTGCCTCGTTCCTCTTGCGGCGCCGAGGGAGAAAAGAGGAAGAGACAGGAGAGAGAGAGGAGACGGAGAGAAGGAGGGATAGAAATAAGTAGCAGCAAAAAGAGGAGGGAAGGAAAGAGAGGGAGAGAGAGAGAGGAGAACAAAGAGAGAGAAAAGGAAACGAGAGAGAGGAGTCAGAGAGAAGAAGTCAGAAGGAAGAGACGAGAAGAGAGGGAGAGAGGAGAATCAAAGAGAGACGAAAGGAGAAGAGACAGGAGAGAAAGAGGAGATGGGGAGAGAGGAGAAGAAGCAGGCAGAAGGAGAGGAGGAAAGAGAAGTGAAGGGTAAAAGGATGAGCACGGAGACAGGTAAAAAAAATCCGTGACATACTTTGAACGTGATTGATTAGTACGTCCAGGAAAGTGCAGTGTGTCAGGGCAAGAGAAAAGAAGGAGAGGTGTGTGGGAGGGAGGGAGAGACAAGACAGGTAAGCTGGAGGAAGGAATAGAGGAGGAAGGGGGACAGATTGGATAGTGGAAGAGAGTGTGAGGGAGATATTTATTGCAGAGAGATAGAGAGAACAATGCAGGGAGAGACAGATTGGTTAGTGTAAGGGAGTCTGGGAGGTATTGCTTGGGGAATAAAGAGAACAACTGAACGAGAGACAGATTGGTTAGTGAAAGAGATTGGGGAACGGTAGAGCTTGAGGGGAGAGAGAGGATAGAAACGGATGGAAAACGCAAAATGACGCTAGAAGTAGGAAAGGGTAAGAGAAAGGGAAAGGAAGAGGATAAAGGGAGTTACCGGTGAAAGGTTTGCTAGTGACAGGTAAGGGAGAAAGGGAGGGTAAAGAGGGAGGGATGAAGGGGGAAGACAGGGGTGGAGGAAGGGAGGGAGGAAAGAAGGGTAGAGAAGCAGGGAGGAAGAAAGGGAGACAGGGATGGAGGTAGGAGATGGTGAAGGGAGGAAAGGAGGGTAAATAGGGAAGAGGAAAGGAATACATGAGATGGAGGGAGGGAAGAAAGAAGGAAGGGAGAAGAGGAGGGCAGTGAGGGAGGGAGGAGGAAGGGGAGACAGGAATGGAGAGAGTGAGGAAATGATGAAGAGAGGAAAGAAGGGTAGAGACGAGAGAGGATGATAAAGGGGAGGTTGGGGTGGGGGGAAGAGGAAAGAATGAGAGGAGAGAGGTGGAAATGGGAGACAGAAAGGGAGGGAGGGAGGGAGCATCACGTGTCCAGTTTCCAAAACAAAGGCTGGTAGCGGCGGGCTGTCACTCGCATCGACCGAACTTGACAACGACAGCAACAACAAAAATAAAATGATGTACTTCCGCATAGTTTTATAATGGTTGAACGTAAAGAGAACGTCAAGTGCGAGACTAAAAATGAATAATAGAGTGAAAAAGAGAAAATATATCGTATAAATAACAAAAAGAAGACATAATAAATACACTTACAGATGACCAGAGATAGTTATGTGCATCAACGTAGATAAATAATGATATAGGAGCGATAATAATAATAATAATAATAATAATAATAATAATAATAATAATAATAATAATAATAATAATAATAATAATAATAATAATAATAATAATAGTGATGACAACAATAATAACGAAACAAAGAAAAAGAGGACGAAAAATAATGAATGATAAATAATAATAATAGTACTTAGTAATTATATATACTAAATAATAACAATAAATCAACAACCACATCCATATATTATCCCCGTGCAAGATTAACGAGAAAAAAACAAAACAAAATATTCACAGGACGAACGGACGCAGAGTTAATTCCCAGACTTTGAAAAACTGCACCCATAAAGCGGCTGTACACGGGTTTACAGAATTACCTGCATCACCGGCTAATTACAGACGCGTCCAGGTAATGGCTTAATCAACGGAGCCTGTCGTCACGCGAAGGAAAAAACAAACGATTAGACCCCCCCCAAAAAAAAACACGAAACAATCAGGAATATCAATTGCCGCAGCGAACTCCAAAAATACTATGATTGCAAAAAGTTCCTCAGGATATTTTTTTTTCTGCTGCGTAAAAACTGGCCAAGCGTTTTACCGTGACAACAAGATTACCACGCCTCTTCCTTCCCCTCCTTTCCCGACCCCCTTTTTCCCCTCTCCCTCGATATCCTCTCGTCTCCTCTTTCTTTCCTTTCTTTTCTTTTTCTTTTCCTCTTTTCCTAGCTCGATCTTCTTTCCTTCCCTCTCCTTACCCGTCTTTCGTCCCTAGTTCTTCTCTTTTCTGTTTCTTTCCATTTATCTTTTCATCCCCTGTCTTCCCTTCCCTTTCCTTCCTCTGCCTTTCTCCCCTTTCCTCCTGCTTCTCCATCAACCTCTTTTCTCTTTCTTTCCTTCATCTTTCCTTCGTTTCTTCCCTTCCATTATTTTTTCTCCTTTTTCCAGCACTGTTTCCTTTTTTGTTATTTTTTCCCTTTCATTCCCTCCCTTCTCTTCCCCCTCCCCTTCCCTCTCTCTTCCTATCTCTCCTTTTTTTCCATTTTCTTTTTTATATCCTTTTTTCTTCCATCACCGTTTATTTTCCTCCTTTTTCTCCCCTCCACTTCCCTCCTCCATCCCTCTCTTCTCCTCTCTCTTTCCTTACTCTTCGTTTTATATTCCTCTCTTTTTCCAGCACTGTCTCCTTTTACTAATAGTTGTCTCCTCGCGGCTTTCTTTCCCTTTTTCCTCCTCCATCCCCTCTTTTAACTCTCTCTTTCCTCTTCCTTTCCTTCCATCCTTGTTTTGTATCCCGTTTTCCTCTTACAGTTTCCTTTTCCCATCTCTCTCTTTTCCTTTTGTTTTTCTTACTCTCCTTTTCCTCTTTTCTAGCTCAATCTCCTTTTCTGTTTTTATTTATGTTTCTCTATCTCCATTGCACCCAGATACCCTTCCACTGTTTTTTTTTATTTCTCTTTCTTTCCTTTTTTCTTCCCCTCCTCTGTCTCCCCTTCCCTTACCACTTTCATTTTTTACTCTGCAGCATCACTTTTTTTTGTTTTCCCCCTTCTCTTTTTTTCTCTTATATATACAGATTTCCTCTCTCCATCACCCCTCCGTCAATCCTTTCAATTCTTTATTCTCTTGTTTTCTTTTTAATCCCCTCTTCTTTTCACCTTCCTCTCACTGCTCTTTGTTTTCCATCGCCATATTCATTCCTTTTTTACTACTGTTTACTCTTTCCCCTTTCTCGTCCTTTCCTCATGTTATTTTCCTCTTCCGCTTCTCATCTCCCCTCTCCTTCCTCCCTTCCACATCTTTTCACACTCAATCATGTATATCCGTCTCCTCCTTCTTCCTTTTTCTTATTCTCCTTTCTCCCTTTTCTTCTTCTCCTTTTCCTCCTCCTCTCATACTGTTGGCTAGATGTGTCTCTCTCCCTATATCCCTCTTCCCGTTTTCTCTCTTATTTTTTATTTTTTTAATTTTTTTGTCCAATCCTCTCAGCCCTTTCTTTCTCTTTTTATTCCTCCCCTCCGAATTCCTCCTCCTTTCCTTTTCTCTCTCTCTCTCTCTCTCTCTCTCTCTCTCTCTCTCTCTCTCTCTCTCTCTCTCTCTCTCTCTCTCTCTCTCTCTCTCTCTCTCTCTCTCTCTCTCTCTCTCTCTCTCTTCATTTATTTGTTTTCTTTTTTGCATTTTTATTTGTTTTTTATATCTCTTCTTTCCCTCCATCGTTTTAATTTTTTATTGTGCATTTTCCTTTTTTCAACTATTTCTGCTTTTCGTTATCGACTTTTCATGTTTTATATTATTTGCCTTTTTTTCTTTTTAAATTTCCCTCTTTTTATCTTTCTTTCCCATCTTTCTCGTTTTTCTTCCTACATTTCCCTTTTTTTTCTTTCCCCTTTGCTCTTTTCTTTAACTCATTCATTCTTTATTTTTTTTTTACCGTAACCACTGCATTTAATTCTTCATACTTCCAAATACACGAGTTTCTTTTTAGTACAAAAATAAATGCTAAAAATGGCACTTCACTTTCTGTTCCCAATGCCATTTCTTTTTTCTTTATTCAACTTCAACACATTACCAATTTTTTTTTCTGCTTCTTCGGCTCAACAATATTTCTTCTTTCCATTACGTCTTTTAAACCGGGAGCTTACGGCGTCTAGGTTTGGATTATTTTCGTATTTTAATGCCGTGGAGGAAGCCATTTCGTTATGCAAAGCAGGTGCAGATTGCCGGCTTAATTTTGCCCTTATTTTATACTCGGCCGCGGGGCAAAACGTGGAAGAGGTTTGGACTCAGAAATACCAGACAGAAAAAATACCGCAGACAGACACGCGGACGGACAGACAGACAGACAGACACGCGGACGGACAGACAGACAGACAGACACACACACAGACACGCAGGCACACAGAAACAGACAGGAAGGTAGTCCCTATATATACATACAAACATATATACATGCATACATACATACATACATACATACAGACAGACAGACGGACAGACACAGGCAGACACAGACAGACAGACAACTACACACACACACACACACACACACACACACACACACACACACACACACACACGAGAGTTTTAGGTCCAGAAAAGGCTCCTCATTTTTTTCTTTTTTTTTACAAAGAGCGAAGAGGGAGAAAAGGTGATTCAAATATTTTTTTTCATTTCGTTTATTTTTTTTAAGTCTGAGAAATGTAAGAATGGGACGAAGGAAAAGGCGCGTTGTTTAATATTTTATCTCCTTTATTTATTTTCTTTTTATTTACGTATTTTATTTTATTTTATTTCTACTTTTTTCCCATATTTTTTCCATTATTTATTCATTCATATATTTATTTTATTATATTTCATTTTATTTTATCTACTTTTTCCATATTTTTTTCCTTTATTTATTTATTCATTTATTTTATTTTATTTACTTTTTTTGCATATATTTTCGTTTATTTTATTTTATTTTATTTACTTTTTTCCATGTGTGTGTCTTCAGCTGGGGAGCGGGGGCGGTGAGGAGATGGTTCAGATACCTTTTGTCGATTCTCGTGTCCCTCAGAATGGCAGGATGTTGTGTAGAAAAGGTTAGGTTGTTATTTTTTTCTATATGTGTGTGTGTGTGTGTGTGTGTGTGTGTTGTGTGCGCCCCTTGGGATGTAGCGCATGGGTGGAGGGAGAAAAAAGTGGATATGGTTCCTTTTTTTCGTTTTTGTACCCTTAACCCTCGATGGAGATACTATTTTTCGTTTTTTCATACACTTGAGGCTGGAGAGCAAGAATGGGGGAGAAAAGAGCGGTTCATAATACCTCTTTCCATTATATTCTGGTGTTCTTAAAAAAAATACCTTCATTCCATATCAGTAGCACTAAATAGTAACCCCGTTGAAGAAGGGATAAACAAGGGATACCAATATCATATTCTTGGCCTATTATTGTTAAGTTATTTAGGCAGGAAAGGCTTTATGTAGAGACGGTTATGTTTAGCTGATGACGGATTTTCCTCTTGTGACTGAAGGCCAAAAGATGAAGGAAATATGGACTTGAAAGAAACAAACATGAAGGATGGAGATAAAGGAAGAAAGGATGAAGATGAAGGAAATAAAGACTGAAAGCAAGAGAAACATAAAGGATGAAGGAATATGAAGGAAGGAAAGATGAAGATGAGGGAAATAAAGACTGAAAATAGACAAACATGAAGGATAAATGAAGATGAAGGAAGGAAGGACGAAGATAACGGAAATAAAAACTGAAAACACACACACACACACACACACACACACACACACACACACACACACACACACACACACACACACACACACACACACACATGAAGGATAAAGGAATGAAGGATAAAGCTGAAGGAAATAAAGGGTGGGAAAACACACACAAAAACTCTTTCCTTGTGCCATACCGTTATATCGAGAGGAGTTTCTGCCGAGCGTGTCAGTATGGTCGAACAGGTGTGTGTGGGTGTGGCCGTGGGTGTATATGTGTGCGCGAAGGGTCGTGTGGATGGGCTTTGTTGTCGACGGCTCCATCCCTCGTGTAGCTCTCCCACGGGGTTGAGTGGTCCCTGTGTTACTAATCCATTATGGAACACACTGGGGAGGGAAAGACACGTGCTTGACCTGGTATTGGGTCGATAAGGTGTGTGTGTGTGTTTTATGGTTCATTAAATTTAGAAGTGCCAAGTGGAAGGAGACGTTCTCGTGACCATAATTGTTTAGGTTTAATTAGGTTCTTATTTTGTTTATTTAGAATTCCTGTTAAAAAGAGAGGTATATGGTTTCGATTTAGTCAGATACGTATTTCTTAACACCATTAACTTCGTCATCTTAATATCTACACTAATAAAGGAAGAGGATGTAGATATATGGATTGTCTAGACGTGTTTGCGTTCTTTTGTGACCCCGTTGAAAGGAGAGACATGTCGACACACACACACACACACACACACACACACACACACACACACACACACACACACACACACACACACCGCGCTAACAGCTCCATTTTTTCCTCCTGTTTTGCAACGCTTTCTCATTACTTATTTACTCGTACACAAAGCAAGGACGTTGTTCGTATAGCTCTGAACATGAGTTTCAACCTTGACTCTGTGTGTTTATGTGTCTGTGCGTCTGCGTGTGTGTGCGTGTGCGTGTATGCTTATGTGTACTTTACAGTGTACCCTAATGGACCTTTCTCTCCTCTTTCATGTCTTGCGTATTAATTTATGGACGGGTATCACGTTGCCGGGCTTTCTTTTAGCACCGCGTTCCTGGGTTTCCCTTTGCGCTGCGCGGGTGTTATGCAGTCTTTATCACCGAGTATTCTTGCACTGCTAATGTAACGTCACGACACCCGCCGAAGGTCACTTTACGCGCGTCTCCTTCCATCCCCTCCCCCTCTCGCTTCCCGTCCGAGTCACTCACCGTCCCTTGTTAGAAGCGGCTATGTTCTTTCTGTTTTTATGCCCCTGTTATTCTTTCATGTTGTTTCGTTCTTTTTCCACCCTCCTTCTCCTCCCGCCGCTCGCTCGCTCGCTTGCCTTTCCGCCTTGAGTCACGGGGAATACTCGTAGTAGTGGTTCCTTCTGTTTTTTCATTTTCTACGTTGTTTTTCGGTTTTGTTTATGTGTGCTCGGGCAGTGACGTTGATGGTTCGTGTTTCTTATCGTTGTTTCGTTGTAGACAGCGTTGATGGTGAAGCCAGTAGTGTTGCCAATTGGGTAAACGTAGTGGTAGTGTTGGGCTGTGTTACTGTGTGTGTTCGGGATTGTATATGGCAGTGGTGATGGTGTTGGTGACTGTGGTGGTGGTGGTGATGATGGTGATGAAAATTGAAATCTGATCAGTGGCCGTGTCGCTTCGATTGGTGGTGACAGTGGCGGTAATAGCATCAATGATCGTTATGGTGATGGTGGTGGTGGTGGTGGTCATGATGGTGGTAATGGTGATGAAAATTGCAAGATGATGATGATGACGTTGGATGTAGAGTCGATATTACGGTGGTTCTTAGTGACTGATGACTTGGTGAAAAGGATAAGGATGATGTTGGTTATAGTAGTAGTAGTAGTGGTAGTGGTGGTGGTGATGGTGGTAGTGGTGGTAGTGGTGGTGGAGCATGAATGTCGCGATAGGAAGCCCAACCCTGGCAGCTATTCGTATTTGCAAAACTGGGACATTGTAATCCTGAATAATTGAGGATGAAGGGAGTGACCGGACCGAGAGAGAGAGAGAGACTTGATTACACCTGCATTATTCACTTCGCCACTAGTCCGTCCCTCTCGACTTCTATGTTTACCTGGTTTAATTAATACACGGAGTCACCTTCACCTCCCTTGCTGGTTAGGTGCTTACTGCCTTTTTCTCCTCCCCTCTCCTCTTTCCTCCCCCTCTCTCTGTTTCTCCTCCCCTCTCTCCTTTCTCTACTTACCTCTCCTCTCCTTTCTTCTTTCCTTCAGACCCTCTCTTCATCCCCTATCCTGCTTCCTTTCCCATGCAATTAGCGTCTCTTTTCTGATTAGTTACCCTTCTCTTTCCTTCCCCTCTCTCCTATCTTTTTGCTGTGCCTTCTTATCAGTCACCCTTCTGCCCACTCACATGATTAACCTCAATTATGATTACCTTCCTCTTTATCTATCTATCTATGTAGCTATCTATCTATAATCCGCTTGAGTCTTGATCATCCAGTTATCTCAATTCCTCTCCTTCGATCTTTTCACTGACTCAAATTTACTGCAGTCCATAATTCATTCTCACATGCTTACCTTAATATTTCTTCATTTTTAACCCCCTATGTCTCCTTCCCTCCTCCTCCTCCGACTGCTCTGGCTCCTCCTCCTCCTTCTCCTCCTCCTCCTCCGTCATTTGTCCCCGCCCCGGTAATAACAAGGGGTAGCGAGGGAGACCTAAGGTAAATGCGTTGCAGTCTTGTTCGGGACGTGACCCACTTTTACTCTTTCTTATCACCCCCACTATTTCCGTCGTCCGTCATCACCACCACCATCATCATCATCGCCACCGCTGCCATCTGTCACCACCATCACCACCAATTTCATCACCACTATGTTTCTTTCACTATCATGATCATCCTATTGAAATCATCACAAGCATTATCTGCATCACCACCACAAGAGATTATCACCACCAGGCAGTCATCACCATCAACGGAGCACTAACCTCTCATCACCATCACCATACGTCATCAACACCACCTCCCCCACTATCACCCACCAACCAGTCATTACCATTATCTCCACCACAATTACCACCCAATTATCACCCTTACCACCACCACCACCACCACCACTATCATCATCACCACTGCGATTCATCACCAAACATTCACCACTTGACCTTTATCACCACCAAGCCATCCAGTCACACAACAATGAAGGTCACCACGAGCTCTATAGTCACTCATTCATCTTGTCCTATCCGTGTATTCGTCTGGCTCCCGTGTCTAATCTCTATTCTTAACGGCACTCCATCATATGTTAGTCTCGCCATTGGAAATGTTTGTGATGTCGTACTTGTTGAAGACTGGTAGTGCTCTTGAAATTTCCGCGTGTGTATTTTGGAATTGGTTTATATTTTACTGTTTTATAAGGAATGTTTTTTGTATGTCTTTTTTTTTACCTGGTTTGCATTTTGGATTTTGTTTACAATTTACGATTTTATAAGGATTTTTTTTGTATTTCTGTTTTACGTGGTTTGCAATTTGAATTTTGTTTCGAATTTGCGATTTATAAGGCATGTTTTTTTTTTGTATCATTGTTTTAGGTCTTGTATATTATGGATTTTGCATGCATTTTGTTATATAGGAATATTTTTTTTGTATATAACGTCGTATTATTGAGAATACATACTTTTAATCTTTTTTTTATGTCACTTAATAACAGTCTAGCCAATTCCATTACAATCTTCTTATTTTTTCTCCTATGTTACATTTGATACTGTAACTTTTATCTATGCTTCCTAATCACACTTAACAAGACCCCTTCTAAATGTTATTATTATCATCTTTACTTTATTAGGAATTCGCTGTTTGACATTCACCTCATTCATTCTCACATTAATTGGAAACGACTCACTTCACACGATAGCTTATGACGGTGATTATCTGCTCCCCTTCACAACAACCCACAAATACATCTTTCCGCCGCTGTTTTATCACCATTACTCATTGGACTCCTTTATTTTCCCGTCGTGTAATTATGAATGATTTACTGCAACGCTATTTCATTCATTTGCTTTCAGATTGCTTGGCCCTCCCCTTCCCGGCGCTCCCTCTCTCCCTCGCTCTCTCCGTCTTCCCGCCCAAAGGTAAGGTACAGCCAACGTAATTTCCAAACTCTTTAATCTCCGCAAACCCAATTATTATAGAGGAGTAATTAACCTTTCCTCAGGTGACGCGCACGTTATTTTTTCCGTATTAATTCACCGGCAACGCATATGAATAAGGCCGCGTCGGAGGTGGAAAAGTGTATACATGTAGGCCACGGCGGCGCCCCAAGTCGGTTATTTATCGTAATGAAAAAATCGTGCCACTATTTTTTCCCCGCCACTGACCAATTACATAAAAGTTATTTGACGCGTAATTAATATTATCTTGAGGAAAAAGGTAGATGGTCGACCTCATAATTAGCATGTTCTCGGTGCCCACGGAGAGAAAGAGAGAGTCTGTTCGGATTTCCACGGTGAAGTCTTCGGCTACAGACAGTTCTACAGGTTTACGGAGTGGCACAGGGGACGTTAATTAACCCTAGAAATGTATCGTGGGCACCAAAAGACAACCGCGCGCAATCTCAAACACACTCCTTCAAGCCTCTCCCAATCACGCGGTCCGATTTCTTGGTCTTTATCCCACGGCGCGTTTTGGCGTCTGCCGAGCCCGGAGTCCACTTGCACCGCTCACTCTCCCGTTCACCTGGTCACAACGGCACCTCCACTTCCTTTCTGGGCACCACAACACCACGTGAGTACTATATATACTTTTTTACGTAGAAAGTTTACATTGATTCATATACTGACCAGATCCTTTGGCAACCTGAAAAAAAAACATGAGAGAATGATTATCGCGTGTACCACCAGGATTATTTTTTTCTGATGATGCGTTTTCTTGCCGTTTCAGATTTCGTCATGCCCGGCTTTGAATCCATTGCGATTTACATACACTCGTGCGACGTATTCATTATGCAGATGGGATGAGGAAATGACGAACAGAATCAGGCAATTAGGAGTCAAAGGTGTAACGAGAGAGCACAGTGCCAGGACAGGACAGGTGAGGGAGAGCGAGAGCGAGAATGGACAGGTAGGAGGCGTGAGCGGGCGGGTGCTTGGCTGGCGTGCCCGCCCTCACTGACCCACCCACCGCTCACACAAGCACCCATAAAGCGAAACAAAGTGCCCAATAATCCAGCAATACACCCTAAATGCTAGCTTCCTCTCCCTCCACTTACCCTCCCGCCCTCTACGCCCTCCTCCCACGTGATTATAAAGAGTAGAAGGGGAAACTGGGAGGGGGAGAAGGGGATGAGTGTGTTGGATGAAGAGGGGAATGTAAAGTGGCTGGGGAGGGAGGGGAATGTGTGTTGCGGGATGTGTTTCGAAGGGGACTGGATGGGGTGCTTTTTGGAGTGTATTTGGTGTGTTTAGAGAGGGGAGAGGTGTGTGTGTGGTGGTGGTGGGGGCTTGTATGTGTGTGTGTGTGTGTGTGTGTGTGTGTGTGTGTGTGTGTGTGTGTGTGTGAGTTTAAATTCCTTCATCTTTTGTTTTGGTTTTATTCTCCCGCCACTTCTCATTTTCTTTCCGTCTCTATTTCTCCTTCTCATCTTTTTATATACGTATTCCTCCCACATCTTGCTATATTCATCTTTCTCTTTCTCTGCTACCCCTTCTCTCTCTCTCTCTCTCTCTTTCTATCTATCTATCTATCTATCTCTATCTCTCCCCCGTCTCAAGCATCCTTTCCGTCCTTCTTTTCACTTTAAATCTCCTACGTCGTGTTCAAATCCTTCTGTGAAACCCGCTCGGGTCTTTTTAGGAGGCGCCAGATTTAATTCAATTTCCTGACCCCGCCTTTTCTTCCTTTCCCTCCTCCCCTAAGCCCTTCTTCACCTCACCTTCCCTCTTGAAAGACCTCTCGTTTGGCTTCTTCCCCTTCTCTTCTTCTCATGACCCTTTCTTACCTCTCTTCCCTTCTCCTTTCCTCCTCTCCTCCTCCTCTCCTAACCCTTCCTTTCCTTGCCTTATCTTATCTTTCTCCTTTTTATTAGCTCCTCTCTACTTTTCTCTCCTCTCGTAACCCTTCCTTTCCTTTCCTTACCTCATTTTTTTTATCATTTCTAAACCTTTCATTTTATTAGGGTAGGCGGTGGCTGAGTGGTTAGCGTGCTGGGCCAGCATTCATCACGCCATGGACAACGTCGATTCGAATCCCCACGCTACCACTTCGGATTTTTCAGTCACCGCCGAGTGGCCTAAGTACCCACATGCTGTCATGAAGACCACTCATCAACCCGGACTCCAGAAGAAACCGTCCAAGTGAATCAAAAATGAGTTCCGGGGTCAGCATGAGCTAAGCATAACTGGTGCCACTATAAAAAAATGCCAGCGCCATGACGGGCTTGGGCCGACCACCAGCTAGGCCCTTAAAGAAAGCCTACCGGCGCTAGGCTGAGATGTAAAAAATAAATAAATAAATACAAAATATCCACTTTTCTTCTTTCCCCTCCTTTCCTTATCTCTCGTCTCCTTTTCTAAACTATTCTCTCCTTTTTCCATCTCTCCTCTCTTGTCTTTTTTTCTCGTTTACTTTATTTTTCCGTCTTCTTCCTTCTTCTCATATCGTATCTCATTCCCTCTCCTCTTCTATCTTCTCTATAATTCTCTCCTCTCTTCTCTCCTTCGTATTCTTCTTCCTCAGCTCTCGCCCATTCCTCTCTCTCCTCGTCTCCCCTCACTCTCGTTCTCTTATTATAATTAAGTGTCTTTGCAACTTAACTTTCTCGAAACAGGGGGAAAAAAATCGATAATTAGTTACCCTGTTAGACTACATCAACACGACCAAGGCTTCAGTCTCATTATGGTCCCCGGGCATTTTTGTTTCGTGTTTAAATGTTTCTGCTAATGCGAGAGTAGCAATGAATGAGAGGAAGTAGAGGAAGTGAAGGAGGAGAAGGGGGAAGGAATACGAGAAGGAGGAGAAGGAGAAAGATTAAGAGATGGAGGAAGATGAGCGAGGAAGTGAAGGAAGAGAAGGGAAAAGGAATGCAAGAAGTAGGAGAAAGATAAGAGAGGCAGAAGGAGTAAGACAAAGAGGAAGAAGGAGAAAGATAAGAGAGGCAGAAGGAGTAAGAAAAAGAAGGAGCAGAAAGATATGCAGCAAGGAGATAAAGAGGATAAGTAAGACGAAGAAAAGTGAGGGAGGTTCTCAAGCAAGGGAAAGATAAGGAAAGAAAAGGAAGGAGAGATGGAAAATTTAAGAAGACGAGAAGATGACGCGATAGGAGAGAGAGAGAGAGAGAGAGAGAGAGAGAGAGAGAGAGACTTTATATGTTTGAATTATTGGCCTTTCCGACTCCCGTTACGAAGAACTGAAGTGCTACAACGAAGAGCGAAGTTGGGCAGTCAAGTTGAGACGTCGTAGTTAATGTCTGGTTAACGTGTGTGTGTGTGTGTGTGTGCGTGTGCGTGTGTGTGTGTGTGTGTGTGTGTAAATTACCATACATAGAAATTCATATATGTGTTTACGGGCGTGTTTACGTATGTATCAGGTGCTTCTTATGTAAATGCCGTTTGATAAGTGTGTGTGTGTGTGTGTGTGTGTGTGTGTGTGTGTGTGTGTGTGTGTGTGTGTGTGTGTTGTCAGGTCAATAAGATTACCATCACACACACACACACACACACACACACACACACACACACACCAATTACTTTGTCTTAGAGGATCGAGGTAGAGAAAGGGACAAGGAATGGAGGGGAAGGAATGGAAGGAAGGAACGAAGAACATAAACGCTACAAACAGAGGAATAACGAAAGAAGGAGACCGAGAGAACTAGAGATAAGGAGGAAGGGCAGATGACGCGAGCAAAAAAAAAGTGAAAACGAATCAATGGGCGAGGAGGAGAATGAAAAAAAGAAAGAAAACCTAATGTAAAGTGTATAGCCAATTGGAGGCTCGACATGGCGGGAGTGTGAATAAAATATGTACTGAGGGAATGAGCTTAAGGGGCATGAATAGAGATTGATAGCTAGAGAGTACGGAGACGGGAGGAAGAAAAATAAATGACAAACGTAGAGAAAGGGAGGAAGGAGGAGCGAGCGAGTGAGATGGCAGTCGCTAGAGAGGAGGAGGAGGAGGAGGAAGAGAGATTAATGGTGAGTGAAATCGTGGAAAGTGGAAAGGGAGGGTGGGATAGAGGAGATCTGAGGACAGGTGGGAGAGTAAACAGGAAGGAGAAGGAGGAGAAGGAAGAGGAGGAGGAGAGAAAGGAAAGGAAAGAAAGACACAGGCAGGACAAATGAAGTAAGGAATTGGTAAAACGGGGAGAGGTGGATAAAGAAATATATGAAGAAAACCAGAATAATATTGAAGTTTACGTAAAATTATTAATGAAAAAGGAATATAGAAGTGAATAATAGAGAAGTAGATAAATTATAACAGAGAGAGAGAGAGAGCTCTTCCACCGCTCATTTTTCCTTGTCATGAAGATATAGTAGAAGTAATGAGTGTGTTTAGTTAGCCTTAGAGTGTGTGTGTGTGTGTGTGTGTGTGTGTGTGTGTGTGTGTGTGTGTGTAATAATTCACCTACTTGTGTATTCCTGGACTGGGCTACAAACTGTAATTCCTATATATCTTGACTCAGAGACTTCATATATACTTCCTTACTAATGAGACTTTCTATACAGCAAAGTGAGGTCATTCTTTATTGATTGATACCATAGGTTGCTGGTTATCATGCGTTTGAAGATACCCTAAACTTAACCTAACAAAACCCCAAAAAGTTGACTAATCGAATCATACCCTATATCCATTTACTTTTAGTTGGATAAGGGCATAGGTGTGAGGAGACTACCTATCAGTCTCTACTCCACCTGGGAATCGAACGTGGGACCTCTGTGTTGTCGGTCAAACGTGCTTCTGTTGTTTTGTGTGTGTTTGTGTAGAGGAGTTTGACTGAAAAAAAAAAGAAGAGAAAGAAAAAGAAAGAAAGGATAAAAAGAAAGAATGGAGGAGAAAAGGAAGGATGGAAATAAGGAAGGAATAAGGATGAAAGGAAGGAAGGAAGGAAGGAAGAATGTGAGGAAGGAGGAAAGTAAGAAATTGATAAAGAAAAAAAACTGTTGAGGGAAAGAGCGAGAGAGAGAGAAAGTTTCTCCAGGTAAGATACACCTGTGGCTTGGGTCGCCTTAAGTTGATTGATTGCTCTAAAGCGACTCTGTGGGCGTGTCTCTATTTGCGCTCTCTCTCTCTCTCTCTCTCTCTCTCTCTCTCTCTCTCTCTCTCTCTCTCTCTCTCTCTCTCTCTCTCTCTCTGGCTCTCTCTCTCTCTCTCTCTCTCTCTCTCTCTCTCTCTCTCTCTCTCTTTTTCTTTTACTTCTATTATCCTTTCCTTCATTTTTATCATCTCTATCTTGTCTTTCTATTTGTTACCTTATGTACCTTCTTCCTACCCTTCCTTTCCTTACTCATCCCTTCTGTTACTCATTAATTCCACTTCTTGCTCTCCTTTCTCTAATTTAACCTTCCTTCTCACAACCAATATTACTTTCCTTTCTCTCTTTCCCTTCCTCTTAGGCTTAATAATGGGGTATTCTTTCTTTCTCCTTCCTCCTTCATATCCTTCAAGCCCTTCCTCGCCCTTCTCTTCTCGTCCTCCTTTTTGCCCTTTCCGCCCTGCTCCTCAGTCGTAAAAAATCCATCCCTTCCGCTCAAACAAGCCCCCTTACCCGCCCTTCTTATTAACCCTCACTGATATCCAAGAACTCGGAAGGTCGCCGCTAATAAGTCCTTAAACATTAACAGTTCTTTGATCCATCACCTTCTGCTTCTCTTCTTCCTCGTATTCGTCTTCCTCCTCCTATTCTTTCCGTTCCCTTCGTTCTCGTCTTCTCCGTTCTCCTTCTCTTTCTCCTTTTTCTTTCTCCTTGTCTATCTCTTTTTCTTCCTCCTCCTTTTTCTTCTCCTTCTCCACCTTCGGCTCCTTTTCCTCGTTCTCGTTGTCCTCCTCCTTTTCAGTATACTCCTCCCTCTCCTTCTCCTTCTCCTTATCCTCATTTCTTTTCTCCTTCTCCTCATTCGCATCCTTTTCCTTTCCCTTTTTCCCTTTCTCCTCTTTTTCGTCCTCATCCTCGTCCTATTCCGTTTCCTTCTGTTCCTCCTCTTCTTTGTCCCCTCCTCCTCCTCCTCCTCCTCCTCCTCCTCCTCCTCCTCTTCCTCCTTCAGGGCAAACGGTTCGTCCCAGAGGTCATTTGTTAAGGTACGGCTGTCAGGTCTAATCACTGCCGGACTAATGAGGTTGACACGATTAAACTTTTATTTCCCTTTATTTACTTTTTATGGGTCTTATTTGGGACGGTTTCCTTTTTACCATGTGTGTCTAGGTTTTGAGAAGGTTTATTTTTTATTTATTTGATATGTCGAGAGGGAGACGTTTATTTTTTTCCTTTTTATGTTTTTTTTCCGTTTCTCTGTTTCGTAAATATTGTCTTTTCCAGTCTTTTTTCCCGTTGTATTCCTTTTTCCCTCTGTTTTTAACGTAAATCCTATTCCTCCAAATTATAAATGACTTCTTCTGTTACTACTACTACTACTACTACTACTACTACTACTACTACTACTACTACTACTACTACTACTACTACTACTACATACTACTACTACTACTACCATTACAACTACTACAACGCTTCCAAGTATTTCTCTACATTATTTTTTTCGATACTTTGTTACAAGGAGTTTATTTCGTAACAAAGTGAAAAAGTGAATGAGCAAGTGTATATTAGGGTCAGAAAACCATTTATTTTTATCAATAGCATAACGAATAGTCTCTTAACGACTCATTATAGTCCAGAGCGTCCAATTTCTCATCATTAACCACTAAAAAAAATAGAACTGCAGCGATACAACTTACTCTCCATAATTTCCGAAGAACCCGGACAGGTGCTGAACGCAAAGCCTCCAGGACAACCAATCACGAGAGGGGAGGCAAGTCAGTCAACCAATCACAGCCAATTATTTACCTGCTCTTCCCCGGCTGCAGGTGCTTAGAGGAAGAGTTAATTTGATTTGGCTTTATTATCTAATTCCTCCTTCTCCATTACCTGAGTCTCCCTCCTTCCTTTTTTTCAACTCAATGTGTTTCTGTATCTGTTTCGTTCCCTTCCTCTCCATCAATCATTCTCCTCATCCTGTTCTTTTTTATCATCTCCTTCCTTCTCCTCGTCTTTCTCTTGTATTCCTCTTTCTCATTCGTTTCTCTCTTCTCCCTCCTTCGTCTCCTCCTCCTCTTCCTTCTGTCCTTCACCTTTTACTTCCATTGGTCCTATATCCTTTCTTCCTCAATTCCTCCTCCTGTTCTCCCTCCTGCACCTCATATCCTGTTTCTCCTCCCTCTTTCTCTCTTATTGTCATCTTCCTGCGTTTACATATATTGCAACTTCTCTTCCTCATCCTCCTCTTCCTCCTCCTACTCTCCAGATAGTGTTGTCGTTATTTCTTTCCTTTGTCTTTCTTCGTATTCCTCTGCTACCACTACCATAACCATTACCACCATAACTGCCACCACAACTATCACTCCAACTGCCAAACCACCATTGCTGTAAGAATCCCACCCAGCAACGATACACACTTCCTTTCCCTTCCTCGCCTTCAAACTCTCACGGCCTCGTACTTCCAAGCCCTTCTTCTATTGGGCCGAAGTCATTGGCAGGAAGGCTTGATCAGGACAGGAGGAAATAACAGCGCGCGCTCTTCAGAAACTTTCCTGAGTAACTGGGATTGGTCTGTTAGGGATGGAGGAAGAAGGGGTGAAGCGAGATAGATAGATACAGAGATAGAAAGATAGACAGATGGTAGTAGAAGAAGAAGTAGTAATTGTAAGGGAAGATAGATAGATAAATGCCAGAGTAAATGAAAAAAAATAGAAGGCAGCAAGACTGAAAAATGCGATGACTCCGGACAGAGATATATATGGGCCAATACCTAAGGAAAGAACGGGAAAGAAAAAAAAAGTTACAGGAAGAAAAATACGATTGGATGCAGAGGGGAGGAGGAGGTTGCGTAGGAGAGAAAGATAAAGAGAAGGATATAGAGTAGGAGGAGGAGCAGGAGGAGAGGAGGCAGAGAAAGAGGAGGGGGACCTTTTCAAGACTGACCGGCCGGTTTGAAGTAATCAGAGAAGGGAAGAAAAAAAAAAACGTTTGAGAAGAAAGAAAAGGTGAAGGTTGTCTCTCAATTCTATGTCGCACCATGTTAGTCAGTCAATCAGTCAATCAGTCAGTCATTCCGCAAGTCAACCAGTCAGTCAGTTGGGCAATCAGTTACTTATCCAATCAGTCAGTCATTCACTCAGTTACTTTGCCAATTAATCAGTCACTCATTCAGCCAATCAGTCAGTAATTCAATCAGTTACTTTGCCAGTTAATCAGTCACTCACTCAGCCAATCAGTCAGTCAGTCACTCAGTCAGTCATTCAGATCGTTAATGTCACTCGTCTGTTCTGTAGCATAAAACCTTTCTTCCTTCGTAAAAAAAAAGACTGTCGACATGTGATTTGTGTTGCACGAAGGACCTTTTTGTGTATGCATGTATCGCAGGGAGGCAGGCAGGCAGCGCGTGAGTTGGCCCTTCATTTGTGTTGCAAGTGTCTGAATGTCCCGCCAAGTCAACGCGGAGTTTTTCTTCCGAGGTTTGTCAAGGATTGTGTTGCGTTGTGGATGTGTGTGTTTGAGAAGTTTGTGTATTCAGTGCTTTCGAGACCCCGGCAAAAATGATATCCTGGTATTTTCTGTCCTAAACTTGGCGGGGCTCGAAGTTTGGTGCCTCTGTGTTCGAAGTCGCGTGGGTGTTGAAGCGTCGCAAGTCAGTGCAAGGGAGGGAAAAATATGGGAAGGTTATTTGTTCTCGTGTGTTCTAATAACTTCATGCGTGGGAGATGATGGTGATGATAGTGACGATGATGATGGCGATGGTGATGGTAAATTTATATTGAATAGTGGCGGAGAAATAAAATAAGTCGCCTTTTTCGATTCTCTTGTCTATTATATTTACTTTATTTCGATATAATATTTTTATTGATTTATTTTTGCCCCTGAGCTGCCTCGTTTACTGTAAAAAAAACTTTATCTCTTTTATTTTCCTCTTTGCCTCACGCCTTCACATATTCTTCCTTAACTTATTTATTTTTTATCGCCATTTCTTTCCTTCATTCTTAATTTATGTGTAATCTTTCCTGCATGGTCTGTGTCTCCCATTACTCCTCTCATAAGTCTTTCGATTCTCTTTTGTCTTATTTCTTTTATTTTCCTCTATTTCTCACGCCTTCATATTTACTCTTCCTTCCCTTTCACTTTTTTTTACCTTCATTTCATTCTTTCATTCCTAGTTTATGCGTCCTGTGTGTCCCATTACTCTTTAGACTTCCAATTCTCTTATTACCTCTGTTATCTCTTCTATCTCTTCTCCTCACTCATCTCTCCACTTTTATCTCTCCTCCTAACTTTCATTTCTTCACCTCACGTTCACTGACTCTCCCTCCCTTTGCATACAGAAAGCCAAGTGACACCAATCTTCTTCAGACCACACTTAAAAGGCCATTATTACATCAGTCGCTCGCTTAATCAATTAGTCTCTCAGTCACTTAGTATGTCATTGGTCCATAATCACCATATCACCGGGTCTTTGGGGCATCAAAATCCTGTGAGAAATGATTTAATGACATTCGGATCGGTTCTTTTAACGCTGATGAACCCAGATGAGAAGAGAGGGGGCGGGGATTATGTGTGTGTGTTGACCCTTGAATCATATCTCTTATCTCTTCTCTCTTCCTCTCGTTATCTCTCTTTATCTGCCTCTCTCCTCCTTTCCCAGACTAATCACTGTTTGTTTTTCGTTATCTCTTTCTTTATGTCTATCTATCTCTTTCACAGTCATATTATCGTTCCGTTGTCTATTTGATCGTTCTCTCTTTCTCATTTTCTCGATATAACTCCTCGTTCTCTCAGTCCTATCAGGTATATGCTGTTCCTTCTCCTGTTATTCCTTCTCTTTCTCATCTCTTTCTTTTCCTCGCCCTCTTATCATTTTCCGTTCTCATTTTACTTTATTTCCTTCTCTGTCCCCTTCACCCCCTTCCTCCTCGTGTCCTTCTCCTCGTCCCTCTTTTTCTTTCCTCTTCCTCATCCTTTTCCTTCCTTTTCTTTCTCCTCCTACTTCTCCTCTTTCGCCTTCACCTCCTTCCTACACCCACGCCTCTCCTCCACCTCCTCTTCCTCTTCCTCTCGTTCTGCCCCCTTCCTCTCATGCTGTACCTGACCGGGTCATTTCCGCGTGCTCAGACTGTTCGCTTTCACATGTTCTTTCTTTTCACATTCTATCTCACATCTTTGATCCTTTTCCTACGTTTCCCGGCATCCTCCTCCTCATGTATAGCCTCTCTCACCCTCCTCCTCCTCCTCCTCCTCCTCCTCCTCCTGTTTTCTCTCTGCCTCCTCCTCCTTTTCTATTCTCAACGGGTGCTTGCGGGCGAGGAGAGAGGCAGCACCCAGGAGGGAAAATGTGTCCAGCGAAGATAAGATGTAGCAGAAGGAGGAAAATTATGGACTCGTTGGAAGGGACGAAAACCTAGGGTGGGAGAAAAATCGAGTAGGCGAGACGAGAAATATAGCGCGGGGAAAAGAGCGAGTGGAGGGGGTAAAATGAGGAATATTTAAAAAGAGGAATATATAATGGATATGAATAGGAAATGCAACAAAGGGGAAGTTAGGCATGCGCATGTTTGATCAGTTAAAGAATGGAAGCGTTGTGAATTGTGAAATAGAAGTTGAAAGGGTGAAAGGGATGAATTTTGATATAGTTGGGTGAGAGGGAGAGAGAGAAGAGAAGAGAAGAGAAGAAAAAAGAGGAGAAAAAAAGAAGAGAAGAGAAAAGAAAAGAAGAGAAGAGAAAAAAAGAGAAGAGAAATGAAGAAAAAGAAAGGAAAAAAGGAACGATGGAAAGAAAGAAAAATGAAAAGAAAGAAAATACGAGATGATTAAGTGGAAAAAAAAACATGATTGAAGTGAAGAGAGAGAGAGAGAGAGAGAGAGAGAGAGAGAGAGAGAGAGAGAGAGAGAGAGCGCTGGCCGTGCATTTATAAGGGCGAAGGAAAGTGAAGCCGTCCACCGTTCGCGCAAACCCATCAGAATAATGCGCAGGTGTCCGACGTTACGCTGCCCCATCATCATAATGCAAGAGGGACATTAGTCTGATGACCCTAACGTTTCCTATCTATTTATTGTGGCCCACTAAGGTTAATGCACCGTCCACTTACCCTTGCACACTCTCCTCCCGACCCATTCAGTTATTCATTTCCCTCTTCCAACACCACCACCACCGCTGAAGGCCCCATAGTTATTCATGGTCTTTCTCTATCTTTATTTATCGCCAACACCACCGGTACCGACTCCACCAACACCGCAACTGTGAGAATATGCAAGGTTATGTACTTATTCAATACCTTTCACCACCTCTGTCGCCACCACCACCACCATAACTATGAGACTATGCAAAGTTCCTGTACTTATTCAGCTTCTTTCACCACCTTCATCACCACCACTGTCGCTACTACCACAAAATTCATCACCCCTACCATCATATTTTTTCATCACCTTATCACCATCATTTTTTTACACTTCTTTTTGTTATTTTTCTGCTTTTCACTTCCCTTCAAAACTTCTTTACTTTTTGTCCTTCTTCTCCATCGTCACACATCCTCTCTACTCTCTATTTTTTCTGCTTCTTCTCCCCTTTATCATCCTCCTTCTCCTTCTCCTCCACATCCTTATCTTCTTGGTTCATATCCTTAGTAAAACCACGATTATAATAAAGGAAACACCACAACAACAGTAATAATGATAATAATAATAATAATAATAATAATAATAATAATAATAATAATAATAATAGCAGCACTGACCTCAGAGTAAATTGCATTACACGCATTAGAGTATTAAAATAAAAACTGTATCCCCTGCATACTCTCTCTCTCTCTCTCTCTCTCTCTCTCTCTCTCTCTCTCTCTCTCTCTCTCTCTCTCTCTCTCTCTCTCTCTCTCTCTCTCTCTCTCTCTCTCTCTCTCTCTCTCTCTCTCTCTCTCTCTCTCTCTCTCTCTCTCTCTCTCTCTCTCTCGAATCAATCAGCTGACACGCCACAACGGAAGTGACCTCAATGGCACACGGAGAAGAAATAAAGAATAATGACGAGCTGGAAAACTTTTGATGCATTCCCGTCACAACCTCGCACCTGCCTTTTCACCTGAGAGAGAGGGAGAGGGAGAGGGAGAAGGAGGTTAACGTTTTGAGTGAGGGGGTAGATTGATTCGAAGGAGGGAGAGAGAGAGGGAGAGAAAAGAGCAATACATTAATCAGAGAGAAAGTTGAATAAATGAAGGATTTGATGATGGTGGAAGGGGAGAAAACAATGGAGGAGAGAGAGAGAGAAAATAGAGAGAGAGAAAGGAGACCCTGATATTATTGCGAAAGACCAAAACGAAAAGAAAACAAGAAAAACGGGGAAAATTGAAGAGAAGGAGGAACCGGGAAAGTTTGGGGAAGGGATTAGGAGAGGAAATAGAGAGGAAGTAAGTATAATGAGAGAGAGAGAGAGAGAGAGAGAGAGAGAGAGAGAGAGAGACTTTATGCTGGTTCTATTTTCTCTCGTATTTGAATGGCTTATTGAGTGATGTATGCAGTGTCTATGTCTGCACAGATTGGACAGTAAAATTTTTGGGTCACACTGTCAATGAACACACGAGCTCCCCTCATTCATTTCAACCCTTTCGTTTTTTTTTTTTTTTTTGCGACATTTTTTCCTCATCCTCCGTTTGCCTCTCGTCTTTTTTTATTCCCCACAAAAACGTATCTCACAGTTTGTTGCTTCGTTTTTCCTTTTCTCAGTTTTTACGTGTAAGTACTCCTTCGCTTTGCTGGGGTCTTTTTCTACGTTTTTTTCTTCCACTTTTCTCGTTTTTCTTTCCCCATGCACCAAAACGTGTCACACAGTATATTTCTTTTCGTTTCACCTTTTCTCAGTTTTCACGTGTAGATACTTCTTCACTTCTCTGTTCATTATCTTTACCTCTGTTATCAGCACCTTTCCTTTAGATACATATGATTCCCTTACATTTGTTTGTTCTTAGTTCCCCACAGTCTAAATTCATTCCTATACAAATCCGTAGTTTCGTTCATCTATGTTCTTTGCACTACTGTTTTCTCTACTTATGATTGCTTTTCACCTCCTCGTTCATATTTCTCAACAGTCTTTATTCCTTTACAGTTCTAATGTCTATACCGTTCAGTTTATATATGTTCCTTGCACTTATATTTTCTCAACCTCTGATTCTTTTACATCCATTCGATCCTATTCCAACGCGCTTCATCTCTCCAGTTTAAACCTTCCGCCAGTTAGTTTGCTTCTATGCTTGCTTTATTATGCCGATACTGTTCATTTCATTTATGTTCCTTGTAATCCAGTTTTCTCCACTTTGCACTTATTCGATCCTCTTTCTAGTTTAAACCTTCCGTCAATTATTTTTTTGGGGGGGTCAGTACCTTAGTCCACTTATTTCGTTCACCTATATTTCTTGCACTCCAGTTTTCTCCACTTATGATTCTTTTACTCCTATTCGATCCTCTCCCTAGTTTTAACCTTCCGTCAGTCTGTTTTTTGGGGTTGGTTCTTTCATCCACTTATTGCCGACCCAGCAATTATCTCGCCATCCATCTTGCTGTTCTCTCTCCTCTAATTTCTAAAACTACAAACACGGACACGCAGAAAAGGGGAAAAAAAGAGGAGCAGGCAGAATTTACGGTGATGAATGCAAGCTCATAATTTGCATCACGCATATATGCATCCCCTACCCTCATACACGCATAGATACATACATACATACATACATACATTCATACATACATAAATACATACATTCATATTTCACCCCACACACACAAAACAAGATTAGCTAAAAGAGATTCCAAAACACAGGTGACGAAGGCAGTTTTTGTACCTTTGACCTTTTTTCGGTTTTGTACAGGTGTGTGGGTGTGTATTGACCTCACCTGTGGACTAATGATCGCGGTGTACTGCGCCTATTTTTTTGTGTTGCGTCCAACGCGATCGTCTGTTTTTTTTGGGGGGAGCGGTGCAGCGGAAAATAAATGTTTCGTGACGCCTGTGCCAGCTACTGTTGTGATTCTCTCTCTCTCTCTCTCTCTCTCTCTCTCTCTCTCTCTCTCTCTCTCTCTCTCTCTCTCTCTCTCTCTCTCTCTCTCTCTCTCTCTCTCTCTCTCTCTCTCTCTCTCTCTCTCTCTCTCTCTCTCTCTCTCTCTCTCTCTCTCTCTCTCTCTCTCTCTCTCTCTCTCTCTCGCACACATAAATGCATACGAAAGGGGTTGGGCGCTATACATATTGACCTTCCAACACACTTCTCCGCATTCGCATTCTATATTTGGACTGAAAACACGCCCAATGATATTTCCTCTGCACATTAACGCATTACCATAGAACACACACACACACACACACACACACACACACACCACAACCAGAGGGGGAGGGGGGGAATATGCGCGAATCTGTACCACTTTGTGCGAAAACCATTTCATCAAAGTGGAATAGGAAAACGAGGAGGAGGAGGAGGAGGAAATGGAAGTGAAAGGAGGAGGAGGAGCAGGAGAAGGAGGAATAAGTGGAAGCGGAAGAGGAAGAGGAAGGGGAAGAAGGGGAAGAAGAAAGAGGAGGAAGAGTTGACAGGAAGGAGGGGAAGACCATAAAAGTGAAAGAGCTGAATGAAGGAATAGCCAGAACGTGTCAAGATCTCTCGTTCGCTCGTGCCTGCTCCTGACTACCGTTCTTTCGTCCTCTTCTTTTCTCCTCTACGCATATTCCTTACCCCCTTCCCTTCCTCCTCTTTCCTTCCTTCCCTTCCTCTCTCCTGCACGTCTATTTCTTATATATATTTCATCTTTTTAAATCATCGTTTCCTTGAAGTTTGATCGTTTTATGTATTTTTAGGTTTTATTCAGATATTTTTTTCTCTTATATTGCTTCTACGTATAATTTGTTCCTTTTTTGCTGTTTATCTTTTCTCCATATTGGCTTATTATTATTATTATTATTATTATTATTATTATTATTATTATTATTATTATTATTATTATTATTATTATTATCTCTCTCTCTCTCTCTCTCTCTCTCTCTCTCTCTCTCTCTCTCTCTCTCTCTCTCTCTCTCTCTCTCTCTCTCTCTCTCTCTCTCTCTCTCTCTCTCTCTTCACCTTAATCATATTTTTTCACTTAATCTTCTTGTATTATCTCATTTGCTGTTACTTGATATACTCCATCTTTATTTTCTCAAAGCTAATCCCCTTCATATTCTCCGCCCGTTTCCTTATTTTCTTCCTTGCTTCATCCGCTGCTCATTTTCCTCCTCGGTGCAGAGTTATTTCTTTCTCATTCTTTTTTTATTCTTTCTCCCTCGCTCATATTTTTTTTATTCTCTTCCCTGCTTAGTTCCTTCCTCCTTCTCCTGCAGTCTATGTTTTTGTTATTTTTTTCTTTTCTTCATGTCTTTCTTTCTGCCTTCCTTTTTTGTTTCACTTTTTTTATACTTTCATTTTCTTTACTTGTTTTTCCATCCTGCTATTTTTCTTCTTTAGTTTTCCATTTATTTATTTCCTTTCTTATTTTCTCTTTGACTTCTTCTCTCATTTTTTGTCCTTCATTATATTTCCTTTCTTTTTCTCTCAATTTTTTCTTTTTTCCTTAATTCTTCTTTTCTTGCGTAAATCCTCCCTTATTTTTTCCTTCCATTCGTCTCTTTCCATCTCTCCTTCCTTCTTTTATTCCTCCTTTCCTGACATCCTTCCTTCATTCTATCCTTCCTTTCTACCATTCTTCCTTCCATTCTTTCTTCCTTTCCTTTCTCCATGAGTCTTATGTCCATTATTCTTTCCTTCCAACGATTATTTTCTCCACCTTTTCCCTTTTTCCCTCTCTTCCTTTCTTCCGTCGTTCCTTCGATCCTTCATTCTTCCATATTTCCTTCCATTATTATCTCCATTCCTTTCTCCTTCAGTCCTATCTCCATTATTCTTTCCTTCTAACGATTATTTTCTTCTCCACCTCCTCCCTGCCTGCCCACCTTCCTTCTCTGTCCTCTCGTAGACCTGGGAGCAAGCCACACTAATTACCCGGACTTAGGGCGAGCGCTCAGGTAAAGGTGAGATTAGTGGTCTCATTACCTTGACCTTATTAGAACCTGCTGGGGCGAGAGTGGCTCATGTGACCGGTGGAATGGGCAGTGCTCCGGGCGTGGGTCGTGGCTGGGAGGGTGGAGGCGTGGGAGGAGGCGTGGTTGTTGGATATTAAGTGGATTATAGTGTTAGTGCTTTAAGGTTTTGGTGGCGGCAGTGTGTGTCTGGGTGGACGGTGGCTAGGGTGAGGTTAGTGAGTCCGTGGATGAACGAAGTGGGTTAGGTGATGTGGGGTGAGGTATTGTGTGTCTGGGTGGGTGAACGGTGGCTGGGTGAGGTTAGCGAGTCCGTGGATGAACGAAGTGGGTTGGGTGAGGTTTGTGAGGTATTGTGAAGTTTAGCGGTACGGGTTTGGGTCACTGTGGTATGAGTTATGGTGTCTGGTTTTAGTGTTTATGGTGATGTATGTTATGAAGGTATATATCGGTTATTTTCCTTCCTTCCATAAGTCATATTTCTGAAGTTTTCTACGTCCCTCGATACGCCCTGTGCACCGCCAAACCTACCTAACCCACCTTCTTTGTTCTCTTATGCACCTGGAATTTAGTGTTAGAGGTTATGCTTAGGTTGTGGTGGTGGTTGAATAGGTTGTAGTATGATTGTTCTTTCGGTTGTGGCAGAATGGGAACGCAGTTAGGTTTTGGTGGTTGTGGAATAAGTTAGTGTGGCTGTTCTCCTGGCTGTGGTTGATTGGGAACGCGGTTAGGTTTTGGTTGCTGTGAAATAAGATAAAGTGTGGTTGTTCTTTTGGTTGTGGCAGAATGGGAACGCGGTTAAGTTTTGGTTGCGGTGAAATAAGGTAAAGTGTGGTTGTTCTTCTTGTTGTGGCAGAATGGGAACGCGGTTAGGTTTTGGTGGTTGTGAAATAAGTTAAAGTGTGGCTATTCTTTTGATTGTGGTTGATTGGGAACGCGGTTAGGTTTTGGTTGCTGTGAAATAAGATGAATTGCGGTTGTTCTTTTGGTTGTGGCAGAATGTGAACGCTGCTAGGTTTTCGTTGCTGTGAAATAAAATAAAATGTCGTTCATATGGTTGTGGTTGACTGGGAAAGTGGTTAAGTTTTTCTGGTTGTGGAATGTTGTAATGTGGTTGTTATTTTGGTTGTAGCTGGTTGAGACTGATTGGGAAGGGGGTGCTAGACTTAATAGAGTTAGTAAAAGTAGTGGTTGCTCGCATACCTTTAGGGCAAATAGACACAAATCACGAACTGCAGTTAAGAAAATAAAAAAATAAAAAATGCTTTAAAAAAGTGCAAAAAGAGAGGAAAGAAAACTATGACTGTGCAGGTAGCGTAGAATAGCTGTGTTCCGGGTGTTATGTGTGGGGGGCGGGGGAGAGTGAGGAGGGGTGGCGGAGATGGTGGTGGTGGTGGCTGTGGTGGTAATAGTGGTGATGGTGGTGGTGGTGGTGGTTGGTAAATGGTGTGGTGTGGAGGAAGGACACGAGAGAGAGAGAGAGAGAGAGAGAGAGAGTTAGGGAGAGAGAGTGATAGGAGAAAAAACGTAATGGAAGGGGAAGGGAGGCTAATGAGGGAAAGGTGGGTAGAGAAATGAGAGAAGAAGGCAGGGATTAGGAGAGGATTAGAAGGAGGAGGAGAAGGAGAGGGAGGAGAAAGAGAATAGAAGGGGGCTGCCAATTGGAATGCGAATGAGAAGCAGATTAACAGAGAAAGGATAATGATAAGGAGGAAAGAATGCAAAAGGAGAATTTAGATAAGGAGAGTAAACGGATTTTAAAGAAAAAAGAGAAGGACAAAGAAGAGAACCACAAGACCAGCAAGAAGAGGAGGATAAGGAGGAAAAGAGAATCCATGCATATTTTCCTCACTCCCTTCCTTTCTTCCTCCCTTCATTCATTCATACATTCATTCATTCATTCATTCTTACTTCCCTATATTTCATGAAGGAGAAGAAAAATTAAAGGAGAAGTGGGAGATATAGGTAGAAAAAGTGCAAGTGAAAGATGGAAAAGGGGAAGAAACTTATATGGATGTTTGTAGGGAGCTGGAGAAGGTCACAGAGGGGGAGGTATTTCACGGGTTAATAGGGTAATATATGGAGGTGAAGGAAGGAAGGAGGGAAGAGGGAGAGGCCGTGTGGAGAGTGACAGCTTAGAAATATAGGTCATACGTGATACTGGTGTGTGTGGGGGGGGGTGAGGGGGGGGGGTGTACTAAGACCAATATATTTCTCACGTAATAACAGTAGCTACGTCAGATGGCAATGAGGCGTGAGGGATTGGGTACTCAGGGAAGGAATAAGCGGAGTACAGCGTCAGTAGCAATGAGTGTCAACCCGAGTGAGCGCCTCCATGAGTGTACGTCAGCATGCATTAGGGAACCATGAATAGTTTTGAACGATATGAAACTAGGCAACACATGACGTTAGGATAGTCTTTTATTCAGGCCTTCTGACGAGGTTAATTGAGGTGTAGTAATTATGTATGAATTTGTTATGCATTTATTTATTATGAACATCTGCAATAGCGTCAGTAGTGAAATATGGATGGTAATCACCGTAGACTTATTTTACAGTATTACGGTTCACATTATTAGCGTTATTATTATTATTATTATTATTATTATTATTATTATTATTATTATTATTATTATTATTATTATTATTATTATTATTATTATTATTCCCACTACTACTATAACTACTACTACTCTTACTACTACTGCCAATGCAACAACTTCTACTACTTTTACTTATACTACTACTACTACTCATACTACTATTACTATTACTATCACCACTATTACTACTACTTTTACTACTACTGTTACCACTACTACTACTAGTACTACTAGTACTACAACCACCGTGACTACCATTCTCGTCACTGTCGCGGTGGTGTGGGTCGTGGCAGTCCGGGTCTCTTTACTGGCCATTCCCGTCATTCTTGGGGCGTAAGAATTCTCCTTTAGTCAGTGAGGAATTTATTGACTGCGTTCATAAATCTTGCGCCCCGACCCTCCCTTCCCCTCCTCCTGTCTGATACCGAACTTACTCCTCCCCCCTTCTCTCCTCTTACTCCTCCTCTTCCTCCTTCTCCTTCTCAGTCTTGCTCACTCACACTATTCTTTCTTCTCTCTTACTTCTCTCTTACTTTCCCAACTTCTCTTGCCTTCGTCCTTGTCTCCTTTCTGTCTCTTCTCCCTTCATTCTCTTTCTTCTTTGTCTTCTGTATTATTCTCTCTCCCACTGCCTTCATTACCCAAACACCGTCTTCTCCATTCTCATTTATGCTTTCTTCTTTCTCTCTTCCTTCTCCCTCCTCCTCCTCCTCCTCCTTCTTTTCTTCCTCCTTCTCCTTCTCCTGCTTTTTCTTATTCCCACGTAATTCCATCCTCCCTCGTGCAGCCTTCAGACTCCCTCCTTTCACCTTTATGTCTTTCGTGCTCACTTCCCGTTTGCACCTGTTCCCGTAACCTTTCCTATCACCTTTCCTTCCCCCTCCTTCCCCTTCCCCCCTCCTCACCCTCCTCTCCTTCTCCTCCGTTATCATAATATTCCATCCTCCTCTCCCTATTCCTTTACCATCACCGACATCGTTATACCTTCTCCGCCTCCTCCTCCTCGTCTTTCCTATCATCTCCTCCTCCTCCTCCTCCTCCTCGTCCCCCTCTCCTCCTCCGCGTCCTTCTCCTCGTCCTCCTCTCTTTCATCTTCCTTCAACTCCTCCTCCTTCTTCTTATCTTCCTTCCTTTTCCTTCATTACCACCACCGACGCCGCCGCTACCAACATCGCCTCCACCTCCACCACCACCACCATCATCACCATCACCATCACCCCGACCTCTACATCTCCTTCTCTTCCCCCCTCCACCTCACCATCCATAGCTCACCCTTAATGACTTACGTGACCACAACAGGTAATTAGACCTTCAGTTAATCGACCTCATTTGGGCAGCGGGTGGGAAATATGTTAATTATTATCACGACAATCCATCAACTTTAAATTGCTTCCTGCCTTTTTTTTATGTCAACGTTTATTTAAAATTTTCGCGCGTTAACGAGTTTTCTATACCCTCCTGACGGCTTTTTTTTTTTTCTTTGGGGGGTGCGTGTGTGCGTGTGTGTGTGTGTGTGTTTGGTTAGTGTGTTTTAAATCCCTTGGCAATGATATCACACTCCTGTTACCTCATTAAAGAGCCAAATTAAGTCAATCACTGGTGTTTAATTGTTCGCGTAATGGTGCAACGACTTCACCGGGTGAGGGACTTTAATACACATTGTTATATATTTACATTAACGTTAAGCCAACAACCGCTCCACACTGATAACATTACTTGCCTTAATTACATTGTTCACTCGGTGTCAAAGTGGATAGCGTTGATTACCTAAACAAAAACTTCACTGTTATTTTTAGAGTTCTGTTTGCTCAAAGTTATTTTTTCCGTCTCCCCGTCACCCCGCGCCTGCTGTTGTTGTAGCGGCGTCAAGGGAAATTTTCCTAATAACTGAAAGGCCGCCTTGCTGTTGGCTTCAATCTCGTAATGGCTGAGGAAATGTCGTGATCACCCGCTGTCGTGCTTAATGGGCCAGACGGATGGCATAAAAATGGTAAAATTAGGAAAATAATGATGATAAAGATGGTGGTAATGATAATGCTATTAATGCCTGTAGTAATATTGATAGTATTGATGATGATAATAATAATAATAATAATAATAATAATAATAATAATAATAATAATAATAATGATAATAATAATGATTATAATGATAATAGTGATAATTATAGTAATAATAATAATAATAATAATAATAATAATAATAATAATAATAATAATAATAATAATAATGATAATAATAACAATAATAATAGTAATAATAATGGCTGTCTTTACACTGCCTAATTGGTGTTTAACTGGAACATTTATTACAAAAAAAAAAAAAATCCGTCTTCCCATAATGACGCTCAGTTATGTATTTAGGGTAATATATACACGAACGTTTTGCATAATCTGCTCACATGCGCTTGTCCTTGAGTACCTTTCACCTCTCTTTCATGCAAGCGTCCATTAATAAGTGTACTCGGACGCGTGGGGAAAGAGTTATAAAATAAGGTCAATTTTGCAATAATTACATAATTGCTCGCATTATGAAGATGGTGCCATAAGAAGAGACGTTTTAGTGCGAGTCTCAGCGGCCACAGGTGATAATGGCGCGTGTGTTGGAGGCGCTCAGGTGTTTCGCAGGCAAGCCTTTACCTTAGATTACCTGTTCGCGCCTTTTTGTTGAAATCTCGTTGCAGTTTAGCTTTCCTTCCTCTCATTTTGGCTTTGCTTTGTGAAATGGAAAAGAGGACACCATGCTAGAGATAAAAAATGTTAATTCGTTTGTCATTGGTTTCGGTGGAATTTTTCAGAAGCCTTTTTTATTTCATTATCACGAGAGGCTTGTAAAAGGGGTAAACATGAAACCACGTAGCAACTTTTCTTTCCTGTTACTTTCATGTTACTAAAAAGAATACGGCTTGGAAAAAGGGTTAAAGAGGGAACAGCAATTAAACAAGATCATAACCACTTCGTAACACCTTTCACTCACCTTTTTAAATGGAAGCTTCTGGTGCGATACCTCCCTTTTTTTCCTTTTATTTTCACGTTACTAAAAGAATACGGCTTGGAAAAAGGGTTAAAGGAGGCAAAGGAATTAAAAAAGATCATAAACACTGCGTTAACACCTTCCACACACCTTTTTTTTAATGAAAGCTTCAGGTGCGATTCTTCCCACCGCTTCGCCACACCCCGCCTCGCCCATTCGCCATCCACAGGTGCGGCGGCGGCCAATTCACTAAATGGTGTTGACTTCGGAATCAGGCGTAAAATGGTCTTATTTTTCTCGGCCATTGATACAGACGCAGCGCTACTTTTATTACTTTACTTTTAGCCCTTTCTCCTTTATTTGCTTTTGTTCTCTGGCGCGCACACATTCGAGTTCAGTGATAAAAATAACTGCAAAACAAAAAAAGGCTTAACGGGCACGAATGGGAAAAGTTACCGGGAGAACTAGATGGATTATAACACACACACACACACACACACACACACACACACACATACACACACACGCACACGCACACGCACGAACACAAAAGGAAAAGGTTGGCAGGGTAAACAAGAAAGTAAAGATCGTTTTTCCATAAGTTTTCGGGAGATTTCATAAAATTTTCGTCCCGTCGCTGAAGAGAAACACATAACCAGACTCTTGCTCCTCGCGTCTCTGTGTGTTTTCTGCCTCAGAGTACGTAGGAAGCTTGTATACATATTCTCTCTCTCTCTCTCTCTCTCTCTCTCTCTCTCTCTCTCTCTCTCTCTCTCTCTCTCTCTCTCTCTCTCTCTCTTCTGTTTTAGGACGTGCTGTGCTTGATGGCATAAGAGAGAGAGAGAGAGAGAGAGAGGGGGCAACAGGACCCAGGGATTTAGAATTTAGGGTGACAGGGTGGTTAGACAAAGGTGATCCTGGGTGTTGGTTGGCCCAGGAACGAGAAGGGAACGAGAGGGAGGAACGAAGGAAGGGTAGAAGGAGAGGAAACAAGGGGAAAGCTAAAGTTAAGTAGAAGGGAGGAACGGAAAATGAAAGGAAAGATACAGAAGGGGAAATAGGAGGAAAGAAGGAAGGTAAAGTAAAACGAGAGAGGAGTAGGAGGAGGAGGAAGAGGAGGAGGAGTATAGAAACAGTAAGTGAAGAAGGAAAATATTGTTGGAGAAAATGTAGAATAATGAGCTGGAATTTCAAAGTTGAGACACATAATGGAAAGAAAAAGTACGTAGCCAAAAATGTAAGAAAATAACAATAAAAGTGGAAACGAGAGTCGAGAGAAGGATTTAATAGATGATTATTACTAAAGAAACGAGAAACGAATGGAGCAGTAAAGATGAAGAGAAAGAAAAGAGAGATGAAGGAAAATAACGGATGGAAGAATAGAAGAAGAGGATGTAACCGAGGAGACATGAAACGAGAGAATCAAACAAATATGGAGAAGGAAAAAACAAACAAAAAAACAAAGAAAAATGGAGAGAGGGAGAACTGAAGTAAACGAACACGAAAAAGAAGAGAGAACAGCCAAGGATGATGACAGACAAACAAACAAACAAAACAAACAAACAAACAAAGAACAGGGGCAATAAAATCCAATAACGAAAAATATATAGACGAGGAGAAAGAGAAAAAAAATGGCTATAAAAAATGGATGCTAGAGAGAGAGAGAGAGAGGAAAGGAAAGGCGGGAGAGGAGGGAGAGATAAAAAACGAAGAGAGGAGTGAAGGAAGGAAGATAAAAAAAAGTGAAAGAGAGAAGAGGGGGAAACGAGACAGGTGAAGGAAGGGAGGCAGGGTAGGTAGGTATGCCGGAGGGAGAGAGGGACGGGGGAGGCAGAAATGGAGAGGGAGAGAGAGGGGAGAGGGGAGTGCCGTGGTAAGGGTGATTGCATGACTAGGGAGGGAGGGAGGGAGAGGGAGAGAGGTGGATGCTTAGGGTGGAAACGTTATGGTGATGGAGGAAAGAGAAGGATATGATCGGAGGACGGAAACCCACAACGAGGGAGAGGATGTTGATGGTAAAAGGGGTGCGGGAGAAAGTAAACAAATGCAAGAACGATGGAAAACGTTGATGCAAAAAGGGGCATAGGAGATGGTAAACGAATATGATAAGACCAGTTGAGGATACTAGGAGCTAAATCGGAATCGAGGAGAAGGTAAACAACTGTAAGAACAATGGGAGATGTCAGTACTAAACAAGATACAGAAGTGAGTTAACAAATACAAGAGCGATCGAAAATGTTAGTGCTAAAAAATGATACATAGGAAAGATAAACAAATTTACAGAAACAGAAAACATATAGTATAAAAAAAAAAATAGATAAAAGTTATCCCTTATGTATTATGATAACGTATGCATGAAATTGAAGTTGAGGATGATAGAATTAGACTTTGAAATACTCCACATCCCATTCTGATGACTCGTTACTGGTAGAGAAATAGTTATGAGAATGTAGTTTGGTTCAGAAGAATGACCTTTCGCTAACAGTACAGCATAAATAAGTAAAATGGTGATAGTGTTATGACCATATCGAAGTGAAACATAACACTAACCTATTGACCTAACCTTGCAACACACATCTGTTCCTACCTTATCAAACTGGAACACATGACTGACCTATTGACCTGACCTCTACCTTTCAACACACATTAGTTCCTCCTTTGTTGAACTGGAACACATGACTGACCTATTGACCTGACCTGTACGCTGCAACACACATCAGTTCCTACCTTATCAAACTGGAACACTTGATTGACCTATACACTGCAACACACACAGATCGGTTCCAACCTTATCGAAATGGAACACAAAAATGACCTATTGACCTATTCACTGCAACACCCACATTGGTCCCCACCTTATCGAAATGGAACACAAAAATGACCTATTGACCTATTCACTGCAACAAATGGAACACAAAAATGACCTATTGACCTATTCACTGCAACACCCACATTGGTCCCCACCTTATCGAAATGGAACACAAAAATGACCTATTGACCTATTCACTGGAACACACACATCACTTCCTACCTTATCGAAGTACCACGCAACGCTAGCCAATTAATCTACACACTGCAACACACACGTCAATCCCACCTTATCGAGCTCGGGCACACAACGAGGCCAAGGTAAACATCGACATATACAGTGGGACAAATACGATACGGTTTTATGCATAGAACAAAAAACAAACATTAATCGTATTGCGTCACGCTGAATCGAAATGGCTTATCTGCCGTTTTCATTCTGGCCCAACTCTTATCTATTTTTACGGTAGAATTTAACCCAAACCAACTGACCGACACACGCGCTATCCCCGGTGACATGAATCAGTTGTGTGTGTACAGGGGGGCGGAAATGTGCAGGTGTGTGTGTGTGTGTGTGTGTGTGTGTGTGTGTGTGTGTGTGTGTGTGTTAAAGAGCGATAGAAAAGGAAAGAAAGAATGGAGTGAAAATATCAGAGAGCAATCACACGAATATATGGAGAGAAAAATCGGAAATGATAAAAGAGAAGTGCGTATAAATTATCGAAAACAAACAAATGCCATAAATATAGCAGACCAATGATGAAGGAATAAGAGAAAGGAGAAAGAAAGAAAGGAAGAAGGGAGAAAACATCAGACAGAGAACAGACGAACAGAGAGAGCAAAACAATCTGAAAAAAATGGAAAACAAAACAAAAGCACTTTTATAAGTTATTGAAACCAAACAACTCCAGTCCACATAACGAATCGCTAATGAGTTAATTGAACCAAAGAAAAAGACCGGTACACATAGTAAAGAACAATAGAACGGGAATACGTCCAAACAATTAAACGAGACAAAAAAGGTAAAGAAAAACACACTGAAAACTCAAACACGAAGAAAACGGAGACTGAAGGAAACCGCGAGGGACAGGTAAACAGATGCATTATCGATATATTGGCCAGGTGAAAAAATGGCGAAATGAAGGAAGGTAAATCATTGGACGAACAAATGGTGGATCAATATGACCATAAATCCGTGTCTGAAAGTAATAACTGCGAAATGAGGAAGAAAATTGGAACCTTAGTACTTGTTTGGCGACGATAGTAGTAGTAGTAGTAGTAGTAGTAGTAGTGGTAGTAGTAGTAGCTCTTGTTGTTACTGTTGTTTGAATGTTGCTGTGGATTATGATGGTAAGAGAGAGAGAGAGAGAGATAACACAGGGAGGGAAGAAGACCCATCAAGATTCTCTGCCAGAAATGACTCGGCTTAAATGAAGATGAGAGAGAGAGAGAGAGAGAGAGAGAGAGAGAGAGAGAGAGTAAAGAGGGAATGAAAATGTTAATGCATGAAGAGGAGATAAAAAAAGTGTGTGTGTGTGTGTGTGTGTGTGTGTGTGTGTGTGTGTGTGCGTGTGTGTGTGTGTGCGTGTGTGTGTGTGTGTCCTGGCAAAATGTTTCTATCTTTCCATCACTCTTGAAGTTTTATACCACTTTTACGGTTTGTATATCCCCACCGCTCTCTCTCTCTCTCTCTCTCTCTCTCTCTCTCTCTCTCTCTCGCTCTCGTTCTCTTTCTCTTTCCTCACATTCCTCTTTTCCATCCTTCTAACTTTCCTTTTCGCATTTTCTTCTCTTCTTTCTTCTCTTCTCACGTTTTCTCTTTCTCCCTCGGCCGTTCTCTTTTCCTCTCCCCTCTTCGTTGACTCTCACTCTCCTACATTATTTTTTCCCATCCACTCTTCCCATTCTTCCGTCTCCTATTTTCTTTACGCGTTCTCTCGCCGTCCCTCCCTCTGAGTCATTTTATTTTTACATCTTATCTCTCATCTCCTTTTCTCTCTCCCCTCGTATTATCTCCCCTTCTTCGTTAGCCTCTGCACCTTCTCTTCATTCTCTCCCTCCCCTTGTTATTCTTTTACTCTTCCGCTTAATCCTTCCCCTCACTTAGCTCCTCGTCCTCTCTTTCTCTTTCTCATTCTCTCATTCTCATTCTCTCTCTCTCTCTCTCTCTCTCTCTCTCTCTCTTTAAATTTTAAGGTTGTACATAATATCTCGTATATGTTCAGTGTTGGAGCAAAAGGGAGGAAGCAGTAGCATTTTTAATCTATTTTAAATCCCACCCTTACCGACCTACATATATTTTAATATATTACATATGCGCAATCATACATAAGGGATGGACAGGCGGTGCTCTCTCTGTGTTCTGTCCTACCACTCTGGGCTAACTTTCTGTGGGTGTTTGTAGTGGCGGCGGACAGGCTCCACAATCTGGTTACCTTGCTACTGAATATTCTAAGGTGCTGGCTGGTCCCTGACCTCGGTATCGCCACCAGCTGTTGACTCGAGTCCTTTTCTCGTACTAGTGAACTCAGTGCGTGGTGCTGGGTGGAGGCTAGCCAGACGGAGCACTCAAAACTAGTTATTTGTGAAGGACTTTGTTGACTCAAACGTCCCTTAAGTTTAGGGGTGGTATGGGCATGTTCACCAGGCAGAAGAACATGAATTTCATCCACTGAGGAACCGAAACATCAAGTGGTTGTAGTTTGTGACAGGTTTAATGCCACAATGCTACTCCCTCGCCACTCTGTCCCTGATAATACTCTCTCGTTCAAAGGGTCTTGTGAAACGTCGATTCCACGTCTATATTTAGGAAAGTTTCTGTGCTGACGAGCATGTCGGCGCCTGTATTGAAGATATGTGTCCGCTTCCTGATGGTGTAAAGTAGCTGCCGTGTTGTGGGCCGCTGAGGGAACGAGACAAGCGAGGGTTATCCTGTTGACGAGGGATTTAGTTGCGAGTGAGTACCTTGGGAGCTCGGTAGAGGCGATGTACCGGTTGTTTCGTTCTCGGTCCGCTGGGGAGCTGCCTGGTGGGGTTGGGAGCACTGTGGTCTCTTGGACATTATTGTATGGACACCTGGAGGGGTAACATCGGCGCACCTTTGCCCTCTCTCTCTCTCGTGGGAAGAAAAAAATATATAGAAGCAATAGGAGAATGTTTTACGTGGCGCATTTTTCGTTTTTTTTTTTTTTCTTCTCTGTATAGTGATGGAGATTTTCACCCCTTGAATGTGTGTGTCAGATTGGCGATGTCTCTCTCCTTACAGGGATCAGAAAAGAGGAAAGGATGGGAGGAAGGGATGAGCATAGGTGGGAAAGGAGAGAAGGGAAAGGGGAAAGCGAAGGGAAAGGAGGCAAAGAAATGAGAAATTGTTAGGAAAGGAGAAGAAAAAGAAAGGGAAGGAACAAAAAATGAATCAAATAATAATCTTGGTCCATTATAATTGTAAAGAGATTGTTAATGCACTTGATGTGAAAGGGAAGTGACAGATAGAGAGACAGACAGAGAGACATAGACAGCCAGAAAGACATAGACGAAACTTACGATGTGGGAAAGACAATCTATCATAACACCGTAAAAACAGACAGGTACAGATGGACGAACATTAGACTTTGTACATGACCGACCAACTGACTGACAGAATGAGTGAACACCTGCCCGAAATCTATCCGGGAACGCCCTCTCTCTCCCTCTCTCTCTCTCCTCCCTATTCCATTGTCCTCGTCTTTGTTTCGCCACACAATGAGCTGGACGATAAATCATTCCCTGGCGCTGACGTTACCGAGAAAAACTTCGGTTCTTGCTTGGAAATAGTTAATGAGGCGAGCTTGATTACCTGCCCGCGTGCGATGAGGGAGCGAGGGCAGGTGTAGGAAGAATTGACTGTTTCGGGTTTTTATTTATCTTTTCGGTTTGACGTACGAGTAGTGAGTGGGAGGGTATTCGTAAATCTTCGGAGGCAACGTGTAGCTCATTTGCTCGATGTTGTATTGCGTATATCGGGAGTCTTGATTTAGCTTTACTTCTCCTAATCATTATATCATACTCCCATATTGCCTCTCTCAAAATCCATATCTCATAGTCTGTATTTTATTGTGTATTTCGGTATTTTTGAATAAGCATTACTTCTCATACTCATTATCTCATATTCTCATAATCTTTTTCTCATACTTTCATACTGTCTATCTCATTCTCTTTATCTCATTCTCTATTTTAGTGTGTATTTAATTGGTTTTCTTTAAGCATTACTTCTCTGAGCTCAAATACTGGTTTTATTTCGTCTTCTTTTCAAATGCATTCCTTAACCATTACTATTTTTGGTGTTATTAGCTTGTTTTATTTCTTCTCTTCAGGTGTTTTCCTTCCTGCCTTAATCTGTTTTCGCTGCCCCAAAAATATTCTCAGCAGTGTTTCATAGATTTATTGTAATCCCAGATTTTCCGTTTTCCTCATAATTTAAGATGCAGTAACAGGTAACTCTCGTACAACTGTCGCTTGTCCTCCGCCCCATGGGACCTTACCTGCAGCGCCGCACAGGTAGCCCGTCATTAGAGATATTCGTGTGCAGGTAAATTACGGCAAAGGTGTGGGTTCCTTGCCTCTCATGCAGGCAACTTCAAATAAAAGTGTCCGCGTCACTTTATTTTGCTCCTCCGTGCGAAAGACGAGGAGAAATTCGCGATGCAAAAGAAAATAAAAAGTATCCTTTGATTTTCGCCCCAAAGGAAGAAGGGCATCATTATCTAGCTCTCAGCACAGCACTTTGCTCTAAAATATCTGGAAACGTGCGAAAATATGTAACTTTGCCCGCACGATAAATGTTCCGAGTTGAAATGAGGATAGGCATAAAAATTTAACATAACGAAAATGCGGTTAAAGCCAAAACAAAGCGACCCCTTACGTATAGCTTCGAAATATTGGTGCAAGAAAACCATTGAAACTAAAAAGAATCCGTGAAAAAAACGTTCCCCTCCCTCAGATTAATACTTCAAAAGAGAAAAGGAAAAGCCCACAAAGACACTGAATAAAATACTAAACCGCCACCCGTCATATCAATACTTCAAAGGATATTGGAGAACCGTCGAAGACCTTGGAATTTAATACTTGGAAAAAACTGGAAAATAAAAATAAAATAAATCCGTCAGTCGTCATAAAAAGAAAGCGAAGAAGTCTCAAAGAAATTAAAATGACAAAATGATCCTCTAGAAATTAATACCAAAATAAAAGAAAAAAAATAAATAAAACGAATAAATATAACTAAAAATCGTCACCCGTCACATCTAAACTTCAAAAGAAAACGAAAAAAGAAGAACCCTCAAAGAAGAAAAAAAAAAAAAAAAGATTGAAAAGAAAAAGAAAAGAAAATACTACATGAAAATTAAAATCGTTGCCCGTCACATCAAACCTTCAACAGAAAACGAAGTACGAAGAATCCTCAAAGATCTCCCTCACTCCCTCGCGACGTCACTCACCTCGGCCGGGAACATTTGGCCCTGGATGCTGTGCTCCGAGCCGACCGTGTGCGTGGAGCGGGCCGCGTTAGACCACCTGAGGACGGCGTGCGCGAGCGTGTGGGCGTAGTGCAGGGGCCCGTCACTCACCTGCCACGCCTTGCCCGCGCCCACGGACCACCGCAGACCAAAGCCCGTGTTTGTGAGCGTCCCGTCGACCTGCGCGTGGAGAGACTGTGTTTTATTGTGTGTGTGTGTGTTTGTGGGTGTTCGTTTGGAGGACATGAATAGATAGACAGATAGACTGATAGATAGATGTAGGTATAGAGGTTGATAGTTTAGTTTTTAATTAAGTAAATAGGAACGAATATAGGTACATATATACACATTCATACATGCATACATACTTACAGACAGTCAGACAGACAAAAGTAGATAGAATAAGAGAGAAATAGATAGATATATACAGACGGACAGACGGATAGATAACCTGATATACAAATAAAGAGAGTAAAGGCGAGAGAGAGAGAGACTACGTTGTTCATGGACGAGTAAAGCGGACAAGAGTGAGCGGGGTTTTTTTCTCCCTCTCTTCCTTTTTTTTCTCTTTTTCTTTTAGTTGTCAAACATACCGAGAGGGAAAGAAAGAAAGAACACGACACACACACACACACACACACACACACACACACACACACACACACACACACACACACACACACACACACACACACACACACACACGGATAAACACATCCTTCCCCCTTTGCACCTCATCGTTCTTTTCAACAGATTACGAGGAAACCTGCACTCTATTTTTTCCTTTATTTTCTACATCTCCTTTTTATTTTACCTTTCATTCATTCGTTTCCTGAGTTCACTTATGGCCTTCTCTCTCTCCCTCCTTCCCACCTTCCCACCTTCCCTCCTCTTCCCCATCCTCCCCATTCCCCTCCTTTGCATTCATCCCGGCAGCATAGCATTCAGTCATTCTTCCATTCGTTCTTTCGTCCTCCTAAATCATTTGTCGACCCATTCAATTAAAAAAAGAAAGCCCGGACAAAGGGAACTGCAATTAACTAAGCTGCAATTAAGAACTGTGGTGCATGACTTGGGTAGACGGTTAGAGAGAGAGAGAGAGAGAGAGAGAGAGAGAGAGAGAGAGAGAGAGAGATGGAGAGGGGGAGAAGGAAAGGAGGGAAATGTATAAAGAAAGGCATAAAATAAGAGAGAAATTAAGTAGACAAAGACGGTTAACAAACATTTGGTCATTCAATCACAAACACAAATGACACACAAAGAAAACAATATGTACACAACAGACAAACAAAGAGGTAAACACTCACGCAATACACCCCACGAAACACACACTTAAAATACTAAACAAACAAACAAACAAACCCTGTATCAACAACATCTCAGAACACACTCACAGACACTCACAAAAACACACACAAAAACGTAAAAATATAAAATATCAAGAAAAAAACTAAAAAGTAACACAAATCCAAATAATTTAAGCTCACCTGTAATTCACTTTGCCACTTTACATTATTAGGTTATTAAACTCTTCCTTAACCCTTTGTCTCGCACCTAGTACACCCCTTTTAACAACAATAAAGATTAAACAGGAAAGAAAAGCACTTCAACACACATGTAATCATAAGTTCACCTGAACTCAACAGACATGTAATCAAAAGGCTCAACTGTAATACACCATCCAACATTAACTCTAAAGACACACCAAGACCCTTACTAAACCCATTACTTCACACTTAGTACACCTCAAACACGAAAGAAAACCTAAACACACATAACCATAAGTTCACCTGTAATACACCTTCCAAAGTACCTTATTATGACGCACCAAGACCCCTCCTAACCTCATCCATCATTTACCTTATGGGAGGAGAGACTCAGGTGAGGGAGGGTGTGATCGAACACAATAGACGAGGTGGCCAGGTCGACAGGTGACTGCCTGCGCCCGTCGCTACACAACCGCCACCTTCTGTTGATGATACCCCAGAACCCGGGGCCTGAGATCCCATCGTAGCTCCACCAGGAAGACCAGTCGAACGTGGTCTTCTCCTCGTCTGGGGTAGAGGTAAAGAAATACGTTAGGTTAGATTAGGTTAGGTTAGTGTAGTTTAGTGTGGTGGAGAAAAATGAAAGGTTAGGCTCGGTTAAGATAGTGTGGTCGAGAGAGACGAGAGAAAGGTTGTGATGTGATGAGGTTAGGTTTTGTGAGGATAGTGCAGTGAAGAAAGACGAGAGAAAGAGTGGTGAGGTTAAAGGTTAGGTTATAGTAGTGTGGTGGAGAAGGACGAAAGAAAGGTTGGTGAGGTTAAAGGTTAGGTTACAGAAGTGTGGTGGAAAAAACAAAAGAAAGCCTATGTGAGGTTAGGTTATTTTAGATAAAGACGAGAGAAAGGTTGGCTTCGGTGTGTAGTGGAGAAACTTTAGTCATTTATAGATGAAATTGGTGTAGAAGAGATTAAGGTGAGGTTCTGGTGTGGTGGAGGAAGAGTAGAAATTGGTTGTAGAAGAGAGAAAGGTTACGTACGATTTGTGATAGAGGTGGATTAGTTAGTTTTAGATTGTGCTGGAGAAAAGATAAAATGACAGCACTGATAAACAAATATAAGCCGTTAGTTTGAGAGAAAAATAAAACAGAGAAAAGGAAGCAGGGTAATATTGATTCTAATAATAATAAATTTAAGCTTATAGTTCACAGAGAAAAGAAAAAGGGTAATAGTGATGGTGGAAAAATAGTGTTAGGTTTGTTTCGGATTGGATGAAAGGTGATAGTGGTGTGGCTGAGTCCCTTTTAACTTTATTTGTGTTGGTGTGCCGCTGGAAAAGGGTTGTTTGCTATGGCATATGGTTTCGAGGGGACGAGAGTGATGGTGAAGTGAAAAAGAGAACTTGATAGGTTTTGCAAAAGGGTTAACTGACAAAAAAAAATGCGAAATGTGAATCCTGAATAGAAAAAAGAACTGCACTATTGTTATGTAAGATGAAGTGCTTTATAGCCAGACGTGAAGCAAATAATAATGATTGCTATGGTAGTGTTAGTGGCATTTGGTGATGGTGAAGCGAGGAACATAACTTTATTGGCATTATGAACATTAAATTAGCCGGACGAGATGAAGCGTGAGTCTTAGATAGAAAAAAGACTTCATTTTGACTGTATTAGAAGAAGTGCTTTATAGTAACACCTAATGAGAGTAACAGTGATAGCTCTGGTCGTGTTAGTGGCGGTGGATTCATAGTAAAAGAAATAGGAGGAAGTCAGTGAATGGAAAAGGTTAAAAAATGACAGGTGAGCGTAGAGCAACACCTGGACGACCTAGTGATATTGGGAAAAGGTCAGGACTTGATTAAGGTATTCCCGATTCAGGATGGAGGTGACAGAGAAGTAGTAGTAGAAGTAGCAGTAGTAGTAGTAGTAGTAGCGGTAGTTGTAGTAAATTCAACAGCAGTAGGTTAAATAAGAGTGGCTAAAACGAGAAAGAAAAACAATAAGCACAATCAAGAGAACCAGAGCAAGGGTTATAGGTGTTCCGAGAAGGGAGGAGGAGGAGGGTTGAATAGCTTATAGTAGAGAGAATGATACCGGCGGCGAGGGTGGAGCAGGCGAGGGAGAGAGATGAGGAGAAAGGCCACACGCATTCCAAATTAGATATAGAGTTAAAGTCGGTCGTTGCTCGTGGCTAGTGTTAAGGGTAGACTGTTTTAGAAGGAAGCAGAGGGAGAGATCGTAACATAGGTCAATCATAAAGAGTTAGGAGTAAAATATAAGGACGTGAAGCAAAATAATTAGAAAAAAAAGAGGATGGAAATAATGAGCATCAAGAGAAATAATCAGAAAAAAGAGCAAGGAGATAATAGACAGATATGAAGCAAAATGATCAGAAAAAAATGATGCAGGAAAAATTGAACAAGAAATAAAGAGGGAGGGAAATAATAGACAATAATAGAGCAAAATTAATAGAAAAAAGAAGGAATTGACAGACAAGAAACAAAATAAACCGAAAAATAAGACGAAGCAAATAATAGACGACATTCAGGCTTAAGAAAAAGTAGATAAACACAAAAACGAGAGGAGAAAAATCGAGTATATAAAAACCAGGACTAAAGAATGAAAAGCGTCCTCGAGTCTCTTCATCGCGTATTCAGCTGTTTACACAAGGAATCAAGACACAAACAAACACAAAAGGCTTCCCATGGCTCGTATGCACACAGTTCTTTCTCCTCCTCGTCCTCTGCCTCGCCCTCCTCCTCTGCATCTCCTCCCCCTCTCCTCCTTCTCTTCTACGTCTCTCTCCTCCCCTTCTTCTCCTCCTCTGCACTCCTCCTCCTCTGCATCTCCTCCTCTACGCCTCTCTCCTCTCCTCCTCCTCCCCTCTTCCTCCTCCTCCTCCTCCTCCTCCTCTTTCCAGCGGTGCCCGAGGCGTAGCTTACAAATGTATTCCACAGGTACAGGACAGAATTACGAATCTTAACCTGCTGGAAATAGGTTACAGTTTACTCGGCAAACTCCGCGTCCACCTCCATCTTCTTTTATTTTGTTTATCTCCTTGTGTAAACCTCCTTGATTCTCTGAAGTGGAGGAGGAGGAGGAGGAGAAGGAGGAGAAGGAGAGCGGGTGTGAGGGAGGAGTAAGGAAGGGTCGCTACGTAGAGGAAGGGAGAGAAGGGGAATGAAAAGGTGAAAAGGAGGAAGAAATGGATGATGGAATAGGGGAAAAGGGAGAAGAGAGACACAGAGAGACAGAGAGGAGTAACTAAAGAGAGGAGGGAACCACAGGAAGAAAGAGGAGATGAAGGGAGAGAGAAGAGAGACTCAGAGGCACAGAGAGAGACAGAGGAATAACCAAAGAGAGAAAGGAACCACAAGAAGGAAGGGAGATGAAAGGGGAAAGCCAGAGAGAGAGAGAGAGAAAGGGAGCGAGGCAAGTAAAGATAACAAGGAAGGAAGGAAGGAAGAAACGCTGGAGAGGCGAAGAAGGAGGAGGAGGGGGAGAAAGGGGACAGGAGGAGAGAGAGAGGGAGAGACAAGAGCATGCCCTTAATTAAGCAACCACACGCCTCCCTCCACACTATAACAACACGGGAGGGAAACCTAACTTAAAAATGCACCGCCATTACCGCTCGAGGCCGAGGAAGATAGAGGCTAAAAAGAGTGTAGGAAAATGACAAAGAAAGCCACGCTGAGATTCTCCCTCTTTCATCATTGGGTGACGGTCGCAGTGACGTCATTAGAAGCATTTGTGTCCTCCGTTTTGATTGGTCGAGGGAGGTTCTGATGCCACTGATCTCTCGTTTGTTATTGGCTAAGGTGCAATAGGATACCTGGGGGTCGTAAATTTACCTGTAATCTTCTAGGTTGTGATTTATGAGTGTGTTATGAAGGGGAGCGGCCGCGGGCACACACACACACACACACACACACACACACACACACACACACACACACACACACACACGTACATGAAATACACTCTGCTATATTGTTTAGCTTGTATATGTTGCACTGTAGCAAAAGAAAACAGCAACACATGAATATTCAATGTGTGTGTGTGTGTGTGTGTGTGTGTGTGTGTGTGTGTGTGAAGATGCACAAGACTTTTAATACGTAAATGAAAATTTCAGGAAGGGGAAAAAAATGAAAGTAAGGGGGAAGGGAGGAAGGGAGAGATGGAGGAGAGGGAAAGATGAGAGGAAACAGCTGGGGAAATGAGGGAAGGAAAGAGGAGGAAAATATTAGAGAGAAAAAAGGAGGAGGAGGAGAAGGAAGGACGGAGAGAAGATGCGAATATAACGAGAGAGAGAGAGAGAGAGAGAGAGAGAGAGAGAGAGAGAGAGAGAGAGAGAGAGAGAGAGAGAGAGAGAGAGAGAGAGAGAGAGAGAACTGATAACAACCCCCAGGAGAACTGTTCCTCTCACCTGACTACCAATTATCTTTGTTAATAGCTTTGAAACCAATTGAGGGAGAGTAGAAATGAGGGAGGGAAGGAGGGAGGGAAAGGAAGTAGATATACGTGACGTAGGAGGAGCGAAGGAAGGAAGATAAGGGAGAGAGAGAAAGAAGAAAGAGTGAGGGAAAGGAAGGAAATGCATAGGAAAAGTAAGAAGTGGAGGAGGAAGAAGAGACAGAAGAGGAGAGAAGAAGAGGGAAAATGAGGGACAGGAAGGAGATACATAGAAGAGGGAAAAAGTGAAGGAAGGATATATAGGAGAGAAAAAAAAGAAGGAAAAGTGAATGACAAGAAGATACAAGGGAAAACGAAGAAATGGAAGAGGGACACACGAGAGAGAGAGAGAGAGAGAGAGAGAGAGAGAACCTATATGAGTTTGGGATGGAGTGGCGGAAGAATAGACGGGAGAGAAAGGAAGGCGGAGGAGGGAGGTATGGAGGGAGGGAGAGAAGGATTATCGGGTTATTGGAGAAGTGATGATGAATGATGAGTATTGTGGAGAAACCTTGCCATCAGTACTTCGTTAGGCAATCCATTAGTTTATTTTTTGCTTATTTCTTGTATCTATAGAAAGGAATGAAATGGGGAAGGAATGTATGAGGGAGGAAGATGGAAAGAAAAAGGGTCAAAGTGGAATAGAGGATTGAGGGAAAAACGAGTATATGAGGAAGGAAAATGGAAGAAAAAGGAGATCACAGGAAAATGGATGATGGAGTGAATAGGGTTTGAATGAGTAGAGTGGAATCAGATAGCGAAGAAGATTAAGAAAAAGAGAATTTAATGATCGAAGTGACTTTCCTCAACTCTTCATCTATTTATTTACTGCAATCTAAACAGCCAATGATTTTTATTCTCTTCTTCATTTTCCAGTTTCCCAGATTAATATTTTTGTTTTGTTTTAATGCATTCTCACTTATTTATATTTTACACCGCTTCTCTCTCTCTGTCTATCTATCCATCTATCTATTTTCTGCACACACACACACACACACACACACACACACACACACACACACACACACACACACACACACACACGCAGACACGCACACGCGCACCAACATTTTTCAATTGATTTGCAGAATAAAACTGAGCGAGCGAGCGAGAGAGAGAGAGAGAGAGAGAGAGAGAGAGAGAGAGGAGCCCCGTGACCTGCTAATGTGCCGGTAGTGAAACACATTATCTAGCAAATTACAGGCGTTCCATAAAGTGTCGCATCCCCCAGGTGATCTCCCTACCTTACCTCACCTGGCCACGCCCATCATAAATTACACAGGTACACACACACACACACACACACACACACACACCTTACCTCCCCACCCCACACACCTTTCCACACACACCCACCTTCCCGCACACATTCACCTTTCCCTCACACACACACATCTTACCTTCCTTTCCTTCTCCCCCCCCACATACACCTTCCTTTTCCCCCTTCCACCCACACGCATACACATACCCACCCCACACACACTTTCTCCTCACAGACATATCATCTATTCCTTTTCTTACCCCATAACAGACACCTTCTCTTCCCCCTCCCCTCCCCACACACACATACACATACATCCCCCCCCCCAATTACACACACATACATCCCTCCCCTCCTCCCTTCCCACGCCTAATCTCTGCCCGCAGGCCCAAGTGAGACTCAGGAAGGGGATTAATTTAGAAAGCCTCCGAGTTCAAGCCATTTCCTCCGTGCCCGTCCGTGTGCTAGGCCGACGCGCGTGGCTGTGTGTGAGTTGTTCCCTCTCTCTCACTCTCTCTCTCTCTCTCTCTCTCTCTCTCTCTCTCTCTCTCTCTCTCTCTCTCTCTCTCTCTCTCTCGTGCTCTCTCTCTCTTTCCCTCACTCCTCCTAAGAGCAAAAGTTTTCTCCTTACATCCAGCATCTTCTCCCTTCCCGCCTCCCTCCCCTCCCTCCTCTCCCTTTCCTTCCTTCCTCCCGTTCTTTTCTTTCGTCCTATTCTTTTCTTTGGGAACTTGGAATTGAAGTTAAGTTGAAGGAAATGCAGCGCTTTCTCTGTATCTTCTTCCTTCTCTTCCTCTTTCTCTTATTCTCTCTCTTTTACTCTCTTTCTCTGCATGCTTTCCTTCCTTTTCTTTCTCCCTAAGTGCATCTCCCCTCCTCTTCCTCCGTTCTGTGTATCTTTTTCCTCCCTCCCTTTCTCCCCCTCCCTCTGTTTCTTCTTTCTCTCCTCCTCCTTCCTATTCTCTCCCTTCGTCCCTCTATTTTCTCTCCCCATTAATGTTCCTCTTCCTCATTATCCTGTCTGTGTACCTTCTCCCTCCCTTCCTTTCATCTCTCTTTCTCTCCTTCCCTCTCTTTTATCTCCCCCTCCCTCCTCCTATCTCCTCCGAGTCGTAATGTCTCCTCACACTTTTTTCTCCTCGGCGCTCCTTACTAACTTTTTTTTACCGGCTCTAATAAGTCTCAGCAGGTTCTCTTCTCCTTAATTCTCTTCCAAATCCCTCCTGATCCTCTCTCTTGCATTCCTTTTCCCTCTCTCACTTCCTCACTCTCTCGCTCTCATAAATGCTGCTACGTGCTGTTCTGTCTTTAATATGAGCATAGTTTTGACAATTGTTCGTAACTGTGAAGTCATTATTAGTTTCGTTTTTTTCACCTTTTTGTAGAGTTTGCGATTCTTTACACAAGCGATTCGCAATAAGTGTGGCAGCTGACAGTGATGTGTGTTCACGATCGAAGAGGCTTTCATTTGAATTTGTAAGCATTTTGCTGGACTCGTGGGGCGAATTAATATTATAACGTTTTTTATTTGTCATGTGAATTTGAAATATTCGGTTCATTGTAAAACTTTTAAAACTTTTTTTAGGCATTTTTAATTTGCCGTAGTCATTCTCATTATCATCATTATCATCATAGTCATCATTATCGTTAACTTTTACTTTACTACAACTACTACTACTATTACTACTACTACTACTACTACGACTACTACTACTACTACTACTACTACACATTATAATATTAATTGCTAATTGCCACTAATGCGATCTGTATCATTAACAAACAACTATTACTAACTGTTGCTAACTATCACAAACTACTACAAACTTATCTTGATGTGGTAGACTTGTTTCCAAACTCGGAGAATCAGGAGGAATACCTAATTTACGACCCTTCCCGCGCACACACACACACACACACACACACACACACACACACACACACACACGCATACGCACACCTGCTGCACACCTGGGATGCAGCACAAACACACCTGGACACCTGGATCTCGCATGACTCAGCCAACTTAATCTTGCACGCCGGACGAAGGTTTAAGGATTGAGGGCGAGGCTTAGGAGAGGGAGGAAGCGAGGGACGACGAGCAGTTTTGAAATTTTGAAGAAAACTGCCGCGTGAAGGGAAGCTGTTTGGTCCTCAGTGCCGGGACTAGGGAGATTAAGACGGACAGGGCTTCTCAAATGCTGGGTTTAGATAGGATTTGACAGCTTGTGTTATTGAGGGTCTGGGAGGCTGTTTCGTACGTCTTTTTGCCTTTGTGAATACTTGTTATTTTCAGTAAAGGAAGCAGTTCAAAGGCAAAAGAAATAATTGAGAAAAAAAAGTTCGCTAAGCACTACCATTATACAAGAGAGTATAAATGAGTGAATGTCTCAGTATTACATTAGTTTGGTTTTTAATACACGTAACTGTCGTAGGAGGAAATATGGAAAGGAATAGAGAGTTAAATATGCTTGTAATTCATGTTATAATTGCCTCACGCCTACAAACTATTACTAACTGCAACAAACTTCTCTTTACGCCATCAATAACACACAACAAATAAATCGCGTTATAATATAAATCACCCGATCACCGTTACGTATTAGCTGGATGAGCATTAAATAAACACACATACATCATTCATTACCATTTTCATATGAGTCATCGCTGTCACGGAGAGCATCGCGCTTATAAAATAAACATGACGCTTGTGTGACATAAAAGCAACACACAATGCCGATCCGCTCAAACAACACCAGCCGACCGATCCGCTAAACATTCACAGCGGCGCACTCGGGCAAAAAAAGGAGGATAAAAATAATCTACGAAGCCCAAAAGTATGAAAAATCAACTGTAAAAAAAAAGAACAATTGGCCGTGGAATTAAAGGGTTATGATACAAAAATCTTAAAAAATCCGCTGAACGGGGCATCTATGAAAGAAAGAGAAGGAAAAAATAAAGTGGGGAGCCTAAAAAAAAAAAAATCAACTTTAAAGCCAAAGGAAGGGAAAGTAGACTGAAATAAAAGGCAAAATAGGTTATGAAACAAAATCTGCAAACATCTCTCTTAATAAATCAGCTTCCTCGAGGTTGGGCGTTCTGTATCGTCTCCGCCAGTTATTTTCCCCCGCACAGATGCTTTCTATTTATAGGGGCTTTGTCCGCCTTCGTATGGAGTATGCATTTCACGTGTGAGGGTGCTCCACTCACACAGCTCTCCTGGACAGAGTAGAATCTTCGGCTCTTTATCCCATCACCTCTCCTCCTCTTATTGATAGTCTTCTACCTCTTAAACTCCACCGCCATGTTGAATTTCTTTCTACCGTCTATCGATATTTTCATGCTAACTGCTCTTCTGAACTTGCTAACTGCATACCTCCTCCCCTCCCGCGGCCCCGCTGCACACGAATTTCTACTCATGCTCATCCCTATACTGTCCCCTTATGCAAGAGTTAACCAGCATCTCCATTCTTTCATCCCCTTCACTGGTAAACTCTGGAACAGCCTTCCTTCGTCTGTATGTTCTCCTGCCTATGACTTGACTTCTTTCAAGAAGACACCTCTCCACCCGAAATTGACCTCACTTTTGGCTACTCTTTACTGTTATCTATTATGGGAGCGGCGAGTAGCGGGCTTTTTTTTTTTACACTTTTTGTTGCCCTTGAGCCGTGTCTGATGTAAAAAAAAAAATAATAAATGAAAGGATAATCATTTGTAGTCCCGTTTTTTAATTTTTTTTACAGTAAAGGAGGCAGCTCAAGTTCCCCTCCCCCCCACAAAAAAAAAACGTTCATATTTGCACAAGAATAAAAAAAAAGAACGTTAAAATACACAAATGCTAAACTAGATAGACAACAAAGGTTAGAATTTGGCAAGTCGTGTAAAAATCATGTATGAAAACAACTTTTTGGTTGCGTGTATTTGTACAGGGATTAAGAAGAAAAAAAAGTTAAAAACACAGAAATACAAACCTGGATCTGGGTCAGCCGAGGTCAGGGTCAGGCAGGTCACCAAGAGCACCGTGACCTTACGATGTGGCACCATGACGTCAGCACCACCACCACCACCACCGCTACCTACGACCCCCACCACCACCCCCGCCTCCTCCTCCCCCACCTCGCCCTCAGACACCTCCCCCTCGTCCCCGCCATCCCTCAAGTGTCACTCTGCAGTTTGTTGTTTCGTTCCACATTCGAAGACGATGAAGCGTGTTTCGGTTTGAGTGTCTCCAGTTTCGTTTCTTTGTTCTTTGTTCTTGTGGTTAGTTAGTTTCTACAAGCACTCGTTCTTGTTTTTTTTTTGCTGCTTTTCGTTCGTTTTATTATTTGTTTATTGTTTTATCTATTCATTTTATGGAGGGGATGTTGGTTTTTGAGTCTGTGTTTCCTGTTTCGTTTCAAGGCAGTGTAGTTTCATCTGTGATTTCGAGGATTAAATCTGCATCACTGGCAACGAACGGGATGATATTTGTTATTAAAATCCATATATACGGATGTTATTTTTCCCCCGCCGCTTTGATGTGTTACAATAATATGTAATCTAAACGTGCTGAGCCATTTGACCCGCCCCCGCGTCCCTTTGTTTGCCTTTTGTGCACGCTGTAATTAAATTGTCATGAACCAATCGCTTTATATTCATTTTACTTCTTTGTGGCAAATGATACCGAATAATGGCTGTAACACGATCACACGGTAGCACATCGAACGCATAATATTGTTCACGTAGTTATTTCCGCCGGTGAATTTGATTAGGATACACATTCACATAAACACCAGAGTTCAGCGGCAACACTCAAAACACGATTTAAAAACACTTCAGTCGCATGTGTTTCGAGTTTAATGAGATTTCGCTGTAATTGGTAAACAGCGCGAGGGAGGAACAGCCACCCCAAAAATTTTCTGAAAACTTACGCAAACGGAGAAGCAGGAGGAGGAGAAGGAGGAGGAGGAAGGAGCAGGAGTGGCAGCAGAGGCGGAGGCAGACGGCGTGATCACAGTTTAATGTATTTGACTTCGCATTAGACTCAGCGCCGGCGATTTTTCTTTTTGGCACATCGCACTTTCCGTCTACGTGGCGCGGTTCTCTTTCTCCTCACTCACGCTTTTTTCCTACATCCGAGTCTTGCCAGCCGAAGGGAATCCTCTCTTTTTCCTCCTCGCTTCCTATCCGTTACCCTTTATTACCCGCTGTTGCCCTCTGTTAGCTTCTCCTCCGCTTCCTCCTCCTCCTCCCCCTCCTTCTCCTCTTCGTCGTCGTCACTGTCCAAGAAGCGATGCGTCGTTGAGGGTTTTGCGTTCAACTTTTGCTCGATTCGGTGAGACGTGAAATAAGTTTTGGGTGAATATTTACGGCTGACGTTTTGAAGACAGCTGCGGGAGACTGACTTTCGTAGCGGTGTGTGTGTGTGTGTGTGTGTGTGTGTGTGTGTGCGTGTGCGTGTGTGTGTGCGAGCGCGCCGAGGTGGCCAGGTGAATGAATAAGAAACGAGTTCGTGTGTTTTTTGCTTGTCAGTTTTTCTTTTTCAGCTTATTCTTTATCCTTTTTTCTTTTTCTTTTGTTCCTCTCCTTTTGCGTCAGTGTGCCGGGCCGGTCAAGGTTGTGTGTCCGCGATGAGCACCTGGGGAGCCGTTCACACCGTTGTCACACCTGTTGGGGGAGAGAGAGAGACAGGTGTTTCATCATTTAATTTCGTGTGGGCGACAAGTAAGAGTAGATTATTGGGGTGGAGCAAGAGTCTTAACTAAGATACAGTGGATTGCTATTATTAGTTCGCTTTCTGTGGTATTATTGGTGAAGTTATTGGTGTTTTTTCTATAAAAACGTTTTCTGAGTTCAAAGAAAAGTGAGTAGTACTCTCCCTGAGCACACGACACCACGTGAAAGAAAACTACAAAGAAAGCTAAGTCTAAAATGACGGGAAAATCGATAAGGAGTCTAAGAACAGTATTGTAAGGAATTTTTACATCAAAGTAGGCAGCTCTAAGGCGATATAAAAAAAAATAGATGCCAAAAAAAGGCCGCCATGCGCTGCCCCTGTGAAGAAAAGAGGAGAGAAATGAAGAGAAGGGAAGAGGAGGAGAAGAGAACCAAATTTATTCTTGGAGGTATCGGTAGAAAAAAAGTAAGAAGAAAACACAGCATACATACTTCATATATTTATCTTTTATATATATTTTGAGCTATTTCTTATGGATGATTTGAGTAACTTTGAAACCGCAATGATGAACAGACAGAGTAGGACAGAATAGCAATGATAACTTTATAAAAAACTCTGTGATACCAAATAGTCTTGTAGTTAATAGTTTCGTTGGATAAGTTAACCGCAGTGATGGACAAACAGTAGGAAAGAATAGCAATAAAACTTTATAGAAAACTCTGTGATACCAAATGGTCTTGTAGTTTATAGTTTCATTGGATAAGTTAAAATCAAGATGAAATAGACTGTTAAAGCAATACTGTAGCACATAATGGTAAAACGTCGTCTCGTGAGCCTAATATTCAATCTACGTCCTCCCTTCCCTGCAGGTAATTCACAGCTGATACGCGGAACGGCGAGAGGGGAGCCGTAATGCTAATAAAGGAAAATGGGAACACGTAAACTATAAACCTCTCCGGCCACTCAATCACTGTTCTCTACCTGCCCCTCGTGACCTGGGCCCCGGGACAGGTATACAAATGGCAGGTTCCCGAGCTGACACCTGTAATTACTTGTCCTGGTGAGTTATCTCTTCCCCTTACACTCCCCTCGGCTCCTCGGTCTAACGTCCTTCCTCGACTTCATCTTCACTAACCTCAACCGGGTCTCTTCCGTCCCTTCCCTTAATCCATGCCTATTTGTTTCTCTCTCTCTCTCTCTCTCTCTCTCTCTCTCTCTCTCTCTCTCTCTCTCTCTCTCTCTCTCTCTCTCTCTCTCTCTCTCTCTCTCTCTCTCTCTCTCTCTCTCTTTAGCTCTACGTCTTGCTCTTGCTCTCTCTGTCTCTCTCTCTCATCATTTTCTCTTTCGCCTTCTACCTCCCGTTTCGCTTTTCAGTGTGTGTGTCTGAGTAATATTTTTCTTTTTCCTTTTTTCTTATCGTCTGGATGCCATTTTGATCTCGTCTGTCATTTATCTTTCCAATATTTTCTTTCGCGTCTTTGATATTTTTGCTTCACTCAAATTTATCCTCCTCTTCTGTCGTGTCTCCCTCTCCTTCGGTTTCTTAATTTTTTGTTCCCTTGCCTCAGTCTCATCTCTCTTGCCTCGCTCATTTCCATAACACACACACACACAGGCACACACATCCCCCCCCCCCCCGCCCACACACACACACAGATGCAAGCTCATAGAAAATACATGCATAAATACACTTATACATACAAAAAAAAATCACATACGTTTTGAGGATGAGGACAGGAAAAAGAATACAATCTCAAGAATCATAATGAGATGGGGTACTTAATTATGTAAACGACACATTACAGATTAGGAGAGAGAATATTCGTTGTAGTTGAGGTACTTTTCATT